>NW_017673402.1:94710-101543 GCF_001879085.1 Nicotiana attenuata
CGCGTTGGTTACCCGTCAATACGGAAGATAGGTGTTAATTGAACGAATAAAATGGGAAAGACTCCAAATGTAACATGAGCCAAGTGCCAAGAATTATGAAATAAATGATGGAAATGAAATGTGAACTGAGGAATTAACTGAATTGGTTATGTTTGTGTTTATAGTTTCATTTGCTAATGAACTTGAGATATATGATTTATGAAATATGTTATACGTTGGTAATTGGTGATGATCCTTGAAATTTAAAAGAAGTGAAAGTATGGAATGTGAAACGCGGCCATAGTGCCATAAATAGGGAAACTTGTGAAAGGCCCAAAGAGCCAAGGAAATATTGCTATTGTGAGAGGTTGGAAATGTTAATAAAGACTTGTACAACGTGAAGGATTCTGAGATGATTGCATTCCTATATGTGTATATGTGTTACCTTTGTGTGCAAATCCATATAATAGAAGTACATATATAACAATATATTTGGGAGATCGATAGTCACCGAGGAAGGGTAGGTTGAAATAACCTAACCCCGAAACTACACGTGCCGGTTTAGGGTGCATTGTGGAATATTGGGATGATATTGTTGGTAAATATGGATACGTCGAACCACACGGCACCGTGGTAAGACGGCTTAGCCGATCAGGCCGAGATCGGACGCCATGTCGCACACATGGTGGTAATTCGCGTTGGAAACTGTGATACAAAATGTGATTGTGGTTACACCTTCAAATAAGGTTGCTTAGCCGATCGGGCCGAGATCGGACTCCGTACCAAGAGTACGGTGGCATTGTGAACAGTGATATTGTGACTTGTGGTATTATCGGTACTAAAGATCTCCCCAAACTAAAATATGCAATACTTAGAAAATACGAAAGGAGTTAATTAATATGTTTCAATTGCACATTTGGATACAATCGATTGAAATTTGCCATTTCTGTGCCTTTCCTTTCCTTGTATGGTTATTCTATTTGAAAGATGATTTTTATCTTTACATACCAGTACTATTCGACAGTATTAACGTTCCTTTTGCCGGGGACGCTGCATCTTTAATGGATGCAGGTATTTCCATAGTAGGTGGCAGCGATCCGAGATAGCGGTATGTTCCTCCCAGCTAACATGGTGATTCCCACTTCATTTTGGGGTCCTGTGTCATCTGGTTATTGTGTATTATTCATTTGAGGTATAGCGGAGCCTTGTTGCTGGTACTTCCATATTACTTCGTTCAAATATTTCTTAAAGCATTCAAGTGCTTCAGATTTATGAGAAATCAAATAGACGTAAACAAAGTGCGTGAAATCGTCAATGAACGTAATGAAATATAAAGCACCAGTCCTAGCCCTTACATTCATTGGACTACAGATATCAGAATGGATTAGTTGCAATAGAAAATCAGCTTTCTTAGCCTTTATAACGTGTAATATTTCCGGCAAGACAATTCTCACAAGTTGGCATTTCAATTTTAGAGAAAGAACCCAAATATCCTTCCTTAGCCAATCTATACATTCGATCCTGCCCAATGTGACCTAATCTTGCATGCCATGTAACAACATCAATATCATTGTTACTAGAATAACATGCCATAACATAACGGTCAACATAATAGTTATACGTAGAAGGATTACAGTCTAACACAATAAAACCATCATAACGATGTCCAAAATCATAAACAACATTGTCTAGAGTAATTCAAAGACCATTGCGACTAAATTTCAAATTGAAATCTAAATATAGAAGAACGGACACAAACACTAAGTTTCGTCGATGTGACGATCCAAAGGGTCATCACCTGTTTTAAATGAATTCTGTGTTTCCGAGGCCTTGAAAACCTCATTTAGAGTCGCCTCAGTTTGTGTGCACAGTCCGGGCGCGTAGCCGGAAAGTTTAAATATGAAATTCTGTGAAAAATGCTAAGTTTTGATATTAAAACGAATAAATTTTACTTTGGTCAACTTTTAGGGTAAACAGACCCGGACCTGTGATTCGACAGTCCCGAAGGGTCCGTAGGAAAATATGGGACTCGGGCGTATGCCCGGAATCGAATTCCGAGGTCCCGAGCCCGAGAAATGAATTTTTAAAAGAAATTATTTTTCTAAAATTTGTTAAGGAAAAATTGAAATGATATTTGATTGGAACGTATTGGTATCAGGCCCGTATTTTGGTTCCGGCACCCGGTACAGGTCTTATATGTGAATTAAGATATTTCTGTAAAGTTTGGTTAAAAACGGACGTCGTTTGATGTGTTTCCGACTTAAAGTTCTAAATTTGAAACTTAATGAAGTTTGAGGAAAAACTCTTGATTTTGAGGTTTGATTCATTGTTTTTTATGTTATTTTGGCGATTTGATCGCACGGATAAGTTCGTATGATGTTGTTGTGTTAGTTCATGTGTTTGGTTAGGAGCCCCGAGGGCTCGGGTGAGATTCGGATGTGTTTCGGGGATGTTTTAGCCTTAGAAAAATTGCAGAACTGCTGTCTGCTGTTGTCCAGTCCTTTGTGTTATGCGAGCATAGCCATGTCCGCGATCGCATAGTGTAAATTTTCAGGGGTCCAGTTTGTTCTATGCGATCGCATGTTTCCTCCCGCGATCGCATAGTGTTAGCCTGAGAAGCCCTATATTTTCTTCTATGCGATCGCATAGTCCTGTTCGCGATCGCAGTGACCAGCCTATTTCTTCTACGCGATCGCAGTGCTCCTTTCGCGATCATGGTGACCATTTTCCCCTTCCTCTATGCGATCGCATTGCATTCTTCGCGATCGCATAGACCATTTTTCACCCAGTTAAATTTTAAAATTTCCAGAACAATGTCATTACGGGATTCACCAAAAATTTCACAAAACCTTTCTTCTCCAAGCTCTTAGGCGACCATTGAAGCGATTCTTCACCAAAATCTCTTGGTTAGTAATCCTTAACTTATTTTCTTTCATTTCCTTCAACATCTAATGAATTTCTAGGCCTAAAACATATGATTAAGGGTAGAAAATTAGGGATTTGGGTAGAGTTAGGGCTTTTTAATTTTTCTTGATTTAGACCTCGTTTTGGGATCGAATTTGAAAACAAATTATATATTGGGCTCGTGGGTGAATGGGTGATTTGATTTTGGTCCGAACCTTGTGTTTTGACCAAGCGGGCCCGGGGTCGATTTTTGAGTTTTTGGGAAGAATGATGGAAAAGCTATAATTAGGCGTTGGGTTCGAATTGTTTAGCATTATTTGATGTTATGAAGTCATTTACGTATAGATACAATTGATTTGGAGCCGAATTCGAAAGGAAAGGCGACGTTCGAGGCTTGAGTTGGCCGTAGAAGTTCGGGGTAAGTGTTTGGCCTAACCTTAGCTTGAGGGATTAGGAGTTGTGTCCTATTTGCTATTTGTTTCTTGTTGAGTACGACGTATAGGCATGGTGACGAGTATCTATACATTGGTGTCGAGCATGACCGTGAGTCTTATATTGTGATTTTCATGACTTCGTTGTATTATTCATGCCTTGGTGAGTATTTCTATTTGTTGTGTAAAGTTGTGGAAAGGATTGTGACTTATGAACATTGAGGAGCGATGGCTCCAGTTGTAGAACGAATTGTGAAAGTATAAGTGACAGTTGAACCTCTAGAGCATTGGCTCGAGTTGTGAAGTGAACTGTGAAGTAAAAGTGAGTAAGAGAAGAGATCATTATGTTGCTCCCTTGCCGGGCTATTGTTGAGTTATGGTCCCCTTGCATTGTGTTCTTAATTGATGTTTCGGATGCTTAGGTTGATGATTCTTTGTGTTGGGTAGGGATTTTGGTTATAGTTGAGGTAGTTAGGTGTCGGAATAAGTTTGGTTATAGCGGAGGTAGTTAGGTGTTGTAACAAGTTCGATTATAGCTGAGGTAGTTAGATGTTGGAATAAGTTGAGTTATGGTTGGGGTAGTCAAATGTTGGAACAAGTTGAGTTATAATTAAGGTAGTTAGACGTTGGAATAAGTTTGGTTATAACTGTTTCTTCCTTGCCGGGTCGTGACAAGTTGGTATCAGAGCTCTAGGTTACATGGGTCTCACAGTTCACAGACAAGCTCAGTAGAGTCTGAGGGATCGATACGGAGACGTTTGTATTTATCCCTCAGAGGCTACAGAGTTAGGAAAAACTTCACATTTGTTCTTTCTTGTCGTGCGGTTTGGTTTCTCAATGCTGATTGAAATCTCTACTCTTGTCCTTTCGCGAATAGCGAGGTCACGTACCGCTTCTTCAGCCGAGCAGCAGCATAGACCGGTGATAGATCAGCTGCGTCTTTGGAGGCCTTGTGGAGGTTGGATAAGTTTCACCAAGCTCTTCACTACTACTTTCAGTGGTGCATCTTCTGAGGATTCCCAAGATTGTCTAGACAGTTGTCATGAGGTTCTCAGGAACACGGGGATTGTGGAGACCAATGGGATCAATTTTGCCACTTTTCGCTTGTCTGGATCCGCCAAGACCTGTTGGAGAGATTATTGATTGGCTATACCAGTTAGGTCATCAGCTTTGTCTTGAGAACAGTTCACACAGCTATTTCTGGAGAAGTTTCTCCCCATCACTCAAAGAGAGGCCTATTGGAGGCAGTTTGAGCGTCTCCAGCAGGGTTCTATGACTGTTACTCAGTACTAGATTAGATTCATCGACTTGGCTCGTCATGCTCTTATCATACTTCCCACTGTGAGAGAGAGTGAGGAGGTTCATTAAGGGACTCGTCTAGCCCGCTCAGTTAGCTAGAGGTGGAGGTAGAGGTATTAGAGGTGGAGGTGCAGGTATTGTTCTAGTTTGTGGTAGAGAAGCTTCGGTCTTATTCGTATCTGGTCATGCCTAGTGATTCTTTAAGTGCCCCTGTTTAGGCGTCTACGCCGGTGGGTGATTATATTGTAGTGGATCGCGTCCATTATTCATGTATGGTGGTTATTGGAGGTCTTGAGACTCGTGTAGAGTTGCTTCTTTTGGACATGGATGATTTCGGTGTCATATTAGGGATGGACTGGCTATCACCTTACCACGCTATCTTGGATTGTCATGCCAAGACTATGACCTCAGCTTTATCGGGTTTGTCTCGTTTAGAGTGGAGAGGGACTCCTGGTTATTCTACCCGTAGTGTCATCTCTTATGTGAAGGCTCGACGTATGGTCGAGAAGGGGTGTTTGGCCTATTTGGCATATTTTCGTGATTCTAGTGCTGAGGTTCCTTCCATAAATTCTGTGCCCGTTGTTCGTGAGTTTCCTGAGGTTTCCCTTCAGACCTGCCGAGTATGCCACCCGACGGGGATATTGACTTTTGCATTGATTTGGCTCCGGGCACTCAGCCCATTTCTATCTCGCCGTGTCGTATGGCCCCGCCTAAGTTGAAAGAGTTGAAGGAGCAGTTGCAAGATTTGCTTGAGAAGGGTTTCATTAGATCCAGTGTTTCGCCTTGGGGTATGCCGGTGTTGTTTGGTAAAAATAAGGATGGGTCGACGCGAATGTGTATTGATTACCGGCAGTTGAACAAGGTTACAATCAAGAATAAGTATATATTGCCAAAGATTGATGATTTGTTTGATCAGCTTCAGGGTGCCAAGGTATTTTCGAAGATTGACTTGAGATCTGGCTACCATCAGTTAAGGATTAGGGCTTCCGATGTCCCTAAGATAGTTTTCCGCACTCGGTACGGGCATTATGAGTTCTTGGTTATGTCATTCGGGTTGACAAATGCCCCAGCAGCTTCTATGGATTTGATGAACCGAGTGTTCAGGCCCTATTTGGATTCGTTCGTGATAGTCTTCATTGATGATATATTGATATATTCCTGCAGCCGGGAGGAGCACGAGCAGTACCTTAGAGTGGTTCTTCAGACTCTGAGGGATAGTCAGTTGTATGCTAAGTTCTCGAAGTGTGAGTTCTGGTTGAGTTCAGTTGCATTTCTGGGTCATGTTGTATCAGTCGAGGGTATTCAGGTTGATCCGAAGAAGATAGAGGCAGTCAAGAACTGGCCTAGACCAGCATCAGCTACACAGATTCAGAGTTTCTTGGGATTGGCAGGCTACTATCGTCAGTTTGTAGAGGGGTTTTCATCTATCGCAACCCCGATGACCAGGTTGACCCAGAAAGGTGCCCAGTTCAGATGGTCGGATGAGTGTGAGGCGAGCTTTCAGAAGCTCAAGACAGCTTTGACTACGGCACCAGTGTTGGTTTTGCCCACAGGTTCAGGGCCATATACAGTTTATTCTGATGCATCTTGCATTGGACTTGGTACAGTGTTGATGCAGGATGGCAAGGTCGTTGCCTATGCTTCACGGCAGTTGAAGATTCATGAGAATAACTATCCGGTTCATGGTTCGGAGTTAGCAGCCATTGTCCACGCGTTGAAGATTTGGAGGCTTTATCTGTATGGCGTGGCATGTGAGGTGTTCACGGATCACAAGAGTCTGCAGTATTTATTCAAGCAAAAGGAGTTGAATTTGTGGCAGAGGAGGTGGTTGGAGCTGTTGAAGGACTATAATATCACCATTTTATATCATCCGGGGAAGGCCAATGTGGTGGCCGATGCTTTGAGTAGGAAGTCAGCCAGTATGGGTAGTCTTGCATATATTCCGATCGGTGAGAGACTGCTTGCTTTGGATGTTCAGGTCTTGGCCAATCAGTTCGTGAGGTTGAATGTTTCTGAGCGCAGCCGTGTGTTAGCTTGCACAGTCGCTCGTTCTTCATTATTGGAGCGTATCCGAGATCGGCAGTATGATGATCCTCATTTGTGTGTCCTTAGAGACACGGTGCAGCACGGAGGTGCCAAGCAGGTTACCTTAGGTGATGATGGAGTTTTGAGATTGTAGGGTCGAGTTTGTGTGCCTAATGTGGATGGGCTTCGAGAGTT
>NW_017673402.1:103099-127006 GCF_001879085.1 Nicotiana attenuata
CTTAAAGTTCTAAATTTGAAACTTAATGAAGTTTGAGGAAAAACTCTTGATTTTGAGGTTTGATTCATTGTTTTTGATGTTATTTTGGCGATTTGATCGCCCGGATAAGTTCGTATGATGTTGTTGAGTTAGTTCATGTGTTTGGTTAGGATCCCCGAGGGTTCGGGTGTGATTCGGATGTGTTTCGGGGTTGTTTTAGCCTTAGAAAAATTGCAGAACTGCTGTGTGCTGTTGTCCAGTCCTTTGTGCTATGCGATCGCATAGCCATGTCCGCGATCGCATAGTGTAAATTTTCAGGGGTCCAGTTTGTTCTATGCGATCGCATGGCTCCTCCCGCGATCGAATAGTGTTAGCCTGAGAAGCCCTATATTTTCCTCTATGCGATCGCATAGTCCTGTTCGTGATCGCAGTGACCAGCCTGTTTCTTCTACGCGATCACAGTGCTCCTTTCGCGATCACGGTGACCATTTTCCCCTTCCTCTATGCGATTGCATTGCATTCTTCGCGATCGCATTGCATTCTTCGCGATCGCATAGACCATTTTTCGCCTACTTAAATTTTAAAATTTCCAGAACAGTGTCATTACGGGATTCACCAAAAATTTCACAAAACCTTTCTTCTCCAAGCTCTTAGGCGACCATTGAAGCGATTCTTCACCAAAATCTCTTGGGTTAGTAATCCTTAACTTATTTTCATTCATTTCTTTCAACATCTAATGAATTTCTAGGCCTAAACCATATGATTAAGGGTAAAAAATAAGGGATTTGGGAAGAGTTAGGGCTTTTTGATTTTTCTTGATTTAGACCTCGTTTTGGGATCGAATTTGAAAACAAATTATATATTCAGGCTCGTGGGTGAATGGGTGATTTGATTTTGGTCCGAACCTTGTGTTTTGACCAAGCGGGCCCGGGGTCGATTTTTGAGTTTTTGGGAAGAATGATGGAAAAGCTATAATTAGGCGTTGGGTTCGAATTGTTTAGCATTATTTGATGTTATGAAGTCATTTATGTATAGATACAATTGATTTGGAGCCGAATTCGAAAGGAAAGGCGACGTTCGAGGCTTGAGTTGGCCGTAGAAGTTCGGGGTAAGTGTTTGGCCTAACCTTAGCTTGAGGGATTAGGAGTTGTGTCCTATTTGCTATTTGTTTCTTGTTGAGTACGACGTATAGGCATGGTGACGAGTATCTATACATTGGTGTCGAGCATGACCGTGAGTCTTATATTGTGATTTTCATGACTTCGTTGTATTATTCATGCCTTGGTGAGTATTTCTATTTGTTGTGTAAAGTTGTGGAAAGGATTGTGACTTATGAACATTGAGGAGCGATGGCTCCAGTCGTAGAACGAATTGTGAAAGTATAAGTGACAGTTGAACCTCTAGAGCATTGGCTCGAGTTGTGAAGTGAACTGTGAAAAAAAAGTGAGTAAAAGAAGAGATCATTATGTTGCTCCCTTGCCGAGCTATTATTGAGTTGTGGTCCCCTTGCATTGTGTTCTTAATTGATGTTTCGGATGCTTAGGTTGATGATTCTTTGTGTTGGGTAGGGATTTTTGTTATAGCTGAGGTAGTTAGGTGTCGGAATAAGTTTGGTTATAAAGGGGGTAGTTA
Organism: Nicotiana attenuata; assembly: GCF_001879085.1. NCBI lineage: Eukaryota > Viridiplantae > Streptophyta > Magnoliopsida > Solanales > Solanaceae > Nicotiana > Nicotiana attenuata. The sequence continues at coordinate 104,711 of NW_017673402.1, forward strand.
GGTGTTGTAACAAGTTCGATTATAGCTGAGGTAGTTAGATGTTGGAATAAGTTGAGTTATGGTTGGGGTAGTCAGATGTTGGAACAAGTTGAGTTATAATTGAGGTAGTTAGATGTTGGAATAAGTTTGGTTATAGCTGTTTCTTCATTGCCGGGTCGTGACAGTCGAATCCCTGGAACATATTGGATGTCATGCAACATCAAAGATCGGACACCATGCATGTCTATTCTTCAAGGTCCTATCCCTTTGACTTCAAGCTTTGTATTATTTCCCACATATACATACCTTGATCCAGGTGGAACTCGACGAAACCCTATAAACGCTTCTTTATCACGGCTCACATGGTCGATGGACCCTGAGTCTACAATCTATACATGATAAGATTCAGTTAGTAAAATAGTGCTAGAAACATATATAGCACTTAGAGATGCGTTTTAAAATGCTACCTTTTTCGGCTCAGTGCACTCACGAGCAAAATGCTCTGGAACTTGACAATTGTAGCACTTCATCTTGCTCTTGTCTTTCTTCTTGTAGAACCATTTTCCTTTCTTGGAATTTGACTTGTTTCTTTTCTTGGAGGATCCTTCTTCGGTCTCCTTACCCTTTCCGTCATTTTTCCTGTTTCTCTTGCGCTTGAAGCTTGATCTCTTTGTACCACTTAATTCTGCCATAAAGGCATTAGGTACATCTTTAGAAGCACCAATCCGCTTGTCTTCAAGCTCCACATGATAGGCAACATGAGCAAAAGTTTTGATGCTATCAGTGTTGGCCAAGTTAACCTTCAGATGTTCCTAATTATTGGGAAGAGACCGAATCACTGCCTTGAACCTGCTGTTCATCAGAGAGAACATGACCAGCACTTTTGAGTTGAGCAATCATATTTGACATCACTCTTAGATATTGCTTGACACTGAGATCGTGATGCTTTTTTTACCTGTCAAACTTGATTGTTAGCTGTCGAAGGCGAGTCACAGTTTTACCCCCATATGCATCTCGTCAATGTGTCCACATGGCTTGAGAAGTAGTATATTGCTCACATTCGTGGATGAGATCATCAGCAACTTAACTTACAATAATTCCACGTGCAATGGAATCTTTCTTTTTCCAAATATTGTAAGTTTCCATATCCCTCATGTGTTAGGCAGTGTTACCCTCCTCTGGGCGACTTATAAAACATGGTTAATACTTTCAAAAGCATCTTGCTCTTCGAGTACATACCACATTTTACAACACCAGATGTCGTAATTTTCACCATTTAGTTTGTCACCCTTGTTTAAGTCAGCAATGATACTTTTCGATGTCATGTCTGTTATTAGAGACAATATTACAAGTTTAACTCATCAATATATATTGCAGTCAATTTATGCATATGAATACACACTCAAGCTAATTAATTATAATATTAATTCTACATTTAGTATAGAATCGAAAAGTTACTACATTTTCATTCATCATCTATAACTAAATATTTTAATTATTAAAATCACTTCTTAGTGTATATTATATTTCAAGTCTCAATCCATTATAAAATAAAATAATAAATAATATACATAATTGGTGAGGAAAACAATATAATTAAATTTCATTAAAATAAAATATACAACAACAATTTACATGTTTGCTAGGACATCCATGTACCAATTCAATACTAACTCTCGCATATATAGGCTAAAAAGTGCATGTAACGATCCGGCCGATCGTTTCGAGAGTATTAGTCTCGATCCCCTATTTACTGCCTTCTCTATTTCAGTTTATGCTTATGTGACTTGCCGGGAGGATTTGTTTTGGTTTTGAAGTGAAATGGGACACTTAATCCCTAAAATGGAAGCTTAAGTTCTAGAATTTCGAACGTAGTTGGAATTGTTTGAAGACGACCCCTGCATGGAGTTTTGTCAATTCTGATAGTTCCGTTGGGTGAGTTTGGACTTAGAAGCGTTTACGGATTGTGATTTGGGGGTCCGTAGTTGAATTAGGCTTGAAATGGAGAAAGTTGGATTTTTTTGGGAAGTTTGAGCGGGAGTGGCCTTTTTGATATCGGGGTTGGATTCTGATTCCGAAAGTTGGACTAGGTGTGTAATGTCAATTATAACTTGTGTGCAAGGTTTGAGGTCAATCAAACGTGATTTGATAGGTTTCGGCATCGGTTGTGGAAGTTTGATGTTTTGAAGTTTATTAAGCTTGAATTGGGGTGCGATTCGTGTTTGTGATGTTGTTTAATGTGATTTGAAGACTCGACTAAGTTCGTATCGTGTTTTAGGACGTGTCGGTATGTTTGCTTGAGGTCCTGGGCGCCTCGGGTAGATTTCGGGTGGTTAACGGACTAGAATTAGACTTGTGAGGATTGTTGAAGCTGGGCATCCGGAGTCCCCATCGAAGGTGCGAGCTCGCAGAAGCGAGCTATGGGGCGCATGTGCAGTCTCGAAGGAAAAGGCCAGATATCGCAGGTGCGATGTGGAGACCGCAGAATCAGAGTCGCTCCTGCGGAAGATGGGATGCAGAAGCGGAAGGCCAGGAAGGTCGTTGATCGTAGAAGCGGAAGTACTCCACAGAAGCAGGCGCGCAGGTGCGGCCCTTTTCTCGCAGAAGCGTGGTTTTGGACTTAAGTGAAGTTCGCACCTGCGATGGTTTTTCTGCAGGTTCGGAGCCGCAGATGCGGTGGAGGGATTTTCAGAGGAAGCATTTGGGTAATGATTCTTGATTTGTTTTTGGTTATTTCCACTAATATATCGTTAATTTCATCTTCTAATTAAGGTTTTGGGTTGAGATATTTGGGGAAAAATTGCAAAGTTCTTAAACCGAATTTTTGGATTTTGATTGAGATTTTGGTATCGGATTTGAGTCATTTTTCGTATAGGTGAACTCGTGGTTGAATGAGTTTTCATAGTTTATTACTTTTACCCGATTTCGAGACGTGGGCCTGGGTCGACTTTTTGGGGTGAATTTCTAATTTCTTGCTAAAGTCTAGATTTCATTAATTAGATTAGTTTCTTATAGTTTTATTTATGGTATGTAATTGCTTTTTGCTAGATTTGGGCCATTCGGAGTCGGAAAGTCGAGGAAAAGGCATCCTTGTTGACTGATTGAGCTTAGCTTGAGGTAAGTGGCTTGCCTAACCTTATGTGGGGGAAATCCCCTTAGGATTTTGTACTATTGTGACAATTCTATGATTTGTGAGTGGCATGTACACGAGGTGATGAGTGCGTACGCGGGATGATTGTTGAAAATTTGGTTTTGCTGAACAGTAACCTGTTATATCTTAACTGAGTCACCCCAGCATGTGTAGTTATCCTGTTTAGCCTAATATCGTAGGCCTACCTGTCTTAAATGCTTATTTGAAATATGTGCAGCATGCTTAGTTGAATTCCTGATTTTTCCTTGATTTGTACTTAGTCTTAAACTTTAGGATTTCTTGCTTTTAATCGTTGTTTCCATCGGTTCCGAGCTGTGTGTTTACTTTTGGGACTACGAGGTTGTACCTCAGAGATCCCCCATTTCATATTTACTTGTGGGACTACGAGGCGGTACCTCGGGAGATCACCGTTGTGTATTTACTTTTGGGACAACGAGGCGGTACCTCGGGAGATCCCCTGTTGAGCATTTACTTTTGGGACTACGAGGCGGTTCCTCGAGAGCGCCCCTATTGTTTATCCCCATTTGTTGTGTATTTTCCTATTCTGTATTTCTCGTTGTTAAATTCTCAGTCTTTCACTATATTACTATATCTTCTTCTTTAATATTATATCCCAGTAGGGCCCTGACCTAACCACATCACTACCCTACCGAGGTTAGGCTTGGCACTTACTTGGTACTATTGTCGTGTACTCATGCTACTCTTCTACACATGTTTTGTGTGCAGACCCAGGTACAACCTACCAGCCCCACTATTAGTAGAGATTCATGTTGATGCTATGGAGACTTCAAGGTATATTTGCCAGCGTCCGCAGACCTCGGAGTCCCCCTCTATCCTTTAATGTCGTTTCCTCTTTATCTTTCCTAGATACTGATGTATAGAGACATCTAGAACAATTCCTTAGAGCTTGTGACTAGCGGGTCTTTAGGAGATGTTTATACTCAAATTTGTTGGTTTTATTTGTATATGCCGAGCGACAGTTTCCAGCTTTACCTATATATATATATATATATATATATATATATATATATATATATATATATATATACTGATGTTGTTGAGGTTTAGATGTTAATTCTGTTGTTATTCAGTTATTCTGCAGCTGTTAGGCTTACCTAGTCTTAGAGACTAGGTGCCATCACGACATCTTACGAAGGGAGATTTGGGTCGTGACAAGTTGGTATCAGAGCTCTAGGTTCATAGGTGTTGTGAGTCACAAGCAGGATTAGTAGAGTCTCGCGGATCAGTACGGAAACGCATGTACTTATCTTCGCGAGGTTGTGGAACTATTAGGAAAAATTTCACTTCTTTGATTCCTTGTCGTGTGAAATTGTTGACTTTGGAATTCTAAACTTCTGTCTTCTATTATCTCACAGATGGTGAGGACACGTACAGCCGGATCAGATGACCAGGCACTCGCACCCCCTGCTAGAGCCGCGAGATACCGGGGTCGGGGTAAAAGCCGATGACGTCTATGTGGTGCAGCCAGAGCACCCGCACGAGCTGCTACAAAGGATCCACTAGTAGCTCCAGTTGGAGCGCAGGCACCTGAGACGCCTGTTACTACACCAGCTCTTCAGGAGACCCTTGCACAGTTCCTGAGCATGTTCGGTACTCTAGCTCAGGCAAGGTTGATTCCACTTGCTCCTGCCACATCTCAGGCTGGGGGAGGAGCACAGACTCCCGCCGCCCGTACCTAGGGCATCGGGTTCAGGTCGACCAGGTTCCAAAGGTTATACCAGTGCAACCGGTAGCCCCAATGAGGCCCTAGGGTAGGGCAACAATTTCTGAGGAGGAGCAGCTAGGCTCGAGAGGTACAAGAAGTACCACCCTCCTACTTTCAGTGGCTTGGAATTAGAGGATGCAGGGTTTTCTTGAGGAGTGTCACCGTATCCTCCGTACTATGGGTGTAGCAGAGTGGAGTGGGGTTTATTTCACTACATTCCAGCTTAGAGGAGCGGCCTATCAGTGGTGGCGTGCTTATTAGTTGGGTAGTCCGGCTGAGGCAGCTTCACTCACATGGACTTAGTTCCCGGATATCTTCTTGAGGGAGTATGTTCCCAAAGTCTCCGAGATGCATGGGGCGCGGAGTTTGAGCAGTCACGCCAGGGTTCTATGATAGTGTGAGAGTGTGTAGTTCAGTTCAGTGATTTTGCTAGGCATGCACCAGCCTTGGTTGCTATAGTTCGAGAGAGGGTCCACCGATTTATCGAGGGGCTCAACCCCAGTATCAAACTTAGCATGGCCCGAGAGTTGGAGATGGATATTACATACCAGCAGGTTGTGGGGATTTCTAGGAGATTGGAGGGTATGCTAACTCGGAAGAGAGAGGAGAAGGAGGCCAAGAGGTCTCGAGAGTCTGGCACTTATAGTGGTACTCGTGCCACAACGATAGCTTGTCATGGTAAGGGCTATGTGAGTCGCCATGTTCATTCAGCACTTTCAGCCGCCAGCGGTATTCCGGCCACTCCTAGGCCCCAGGATCCTTATTATGCACCGCCATTGTCTAGTGTACCTCCTGAACGAGGTGCTTTCAGCGGTCATTCCAGCAGACCTGGCCCGAGCCAGCCACAGCAGCCACGCCCTCTGAGAGCTTGTTTTGAGTGTGGCGACACTCACCATATCGAGAGAGACTGCCCATACTTAGGAGGGGTATACCTCCATAGACTACTCAGGCATCGCGTGCTCCACCGGATCCCCAATGTATGATTACAGCACCAGCTACTACTCCACCTGCTCAGCCAGCTCGAGGTGGAGGTCGGGCAGGTAGAGGTCGCCCTATAGGGAAAGGCCAGGCCAGATATTATGCCCTTCCTGCTTGTACAGAGGCAGTTGCATCCGACTCTGTCATTACAGGTATTGTTCTGGTCTGTCATAGAGATGCATCAGTTTTATTTGATCCAGGCTCCACTTATTCCTATGTGTCTTCTTATTTTGCTCCGTATTTGGGAGTATCCCGTGAGACTTTGAGTTCTCCTGTTTATGTGTCTACACATGTGGGAGATTCTATTGTTGTTAATCTTGTGTACAGTCGTGTTTGGTTGTTCTTAGTGGTTTTGAGACTAGATCTGATTTATTATTGCTCACTATGGTAGATTTTGATAGCATTTTGGGCATGGACTGGTTGTCGTCCCATTATGCTATTCTTGATTGTCATGCCAAGACCGTGATGCTGGCTATGCTAGGATTACAACGGTTAGAGTGGAGAGGTACCTTAGATTACACTCCTAGTAAAGTTTTTTTTTTCTAAAGGCTTGGTGAATGGTTGAGAAGGGGTGTGACGCGTATCTAGCTTATGTGAGGGATGTCAGTATTGATACCTCTACCATTAAGTCAGTTTCGGTAGTGAGGGATTATCCAGATGTATTTCCAGCTGATCTTCCGGGCATGCCGCCCAACAAGGATATTGACTTCGGTATTGATTTGTTATCGTGCACTCAGCCCATCTCTATTCCTCTATATTGTATGGCTCCTCCTAAGTTGAAGTAATTGAAGGAACAATTATAAGAGTTGCTTAATAAGGGCTTCATTCAGCCCAGTGTGTCACCTTGGGGTGCTTGGGTCTTGTCTGTGAAGAAGAAGTATGGTTCTATGTGTATGTGCATTGATTATTGCCAGTTTAACAATGTTACAGTGAAGAACGTGTATCTATTGCCTCGTATTGATGACCTATTTGATCAGTTATAGGGTACCAGAGTGTTTTTGCAGGATTGACTTACGTTCAAGCTATCATCAGTTGAAGATTCGGGAGCCAGATATCCCAAAGACTCCTTTCAGGATTCGGTATAGTCACTATGAGTTCCTTGTGATGTCATTTGGCCGACCAACGCCCCAACAACATTCATGCACTTGATGCACAATGTGTTCTAGTCTTATCTTGACTCATTCTTCATTGTGTTCATTGACGACATTCTGGTGTACTCCCGGAGTCGGGAGGATCATGAGCAGCACCTGAGGACTGTGCACCAGGCCTTGAGAGAAAACAAGGTATATGCAAAATTTTCAAAGTGTGAGTTTTTGCTAGACTCAGTGGCATTTTTGGGTCATGTAGTGTCGAGTGATGGGATCAAGGTGGATCCGAAGAAGGTTGATGTATTGTAGAGTTCGCCCAGACCGTCCTTAGCTATGGAGATCCGGAGTTTTCTGGGTTTGGGGGGGATATTACCGTTGATTTGTAGAGGGTTTCTAATCTATCGCATCACTTATGACCAGGCTGACCCAGAAGGGTGCTCCGTTTAGGTGGATAAAGGAGTGTGAGGAGAGCTTTCAAAAGCTCAAGAAAGTTTTGACTACGGCTCTAGTATTGGTATTACCTACAGCTTCGTGGTCTTATACTGTATATTGTGATGCCTTTTGTATTAGTCTCGACGCTGTGTTAATGCAGGACAGTAGGGTGATTGCCTACGCGTTTAGGCAGTTGAAGGTGCATGAAAAGAACTATCTTGTCCACGACCTTGAGTTAGCAGCTATTGTTCATGCCTTGAAAATTTGGCGGCACTATTTGTACGGTGTCCATTGTGAGATCTACACCGATCACTGGAGTTTGCAGCATCTGTTCAAATCGAACTTAACTTGCGCTAGCGGAGGTGGTTGGAGCTGCTTAAGGATTATGATAATACCATTTTGTACCATCTCGGGAAGGCCGATATGGTGTACGATGCCTTAAGTCGCAGGGCGGAGAGTTTGGGGAGCTTAGCTTATCTACGAGCAGCAGAGAGGCCATTGGCATTGGATGTTTAGGCCTTGGCCAACCAGTTCGTTAGACTGGACATTTATGAGCCGAGTCGAGTTTTGGCTTGTGTGCTTTCTCAGTCTTCTCTTTATGATCGTATCAGGGAGTGTCAGTATGATGACCTCCATCTGTTTTCCTTAAGGACATGGTTTAACACGGTGATGCTAAGGAGGTCACTATTGGAGATGGTGGTGCATTGAGGATGCAGGGCAGGCTATGTGTGCCAAATGTAGATGGTTTGCGTGAGTTTATTCTCCAGGAGCCTCACAGTTCGCGGCACTCCATTCATCCAAGTGTCGCGAAGAAGTACTAGAACTTGAGGCAGCATTATTGGTGGAGGAGAATGAAGAAGGACATAGTAGAGTATGTAGCTTGGTGCTTAAATTGTCAGCAGGTGAAGTATGAGCATCAACGGCCAGGTGGATTGCTTTAGAAGCTAGAGATTCCGGAGTGGAAATGGGAGCGGATCACTATGGATTTTGTTGTTGGGCTTCCACGGACTCAGAGGAAGTTTGACGCAGTTTGGGTGATTGTGGATAGGTTGACCAAGTCAGCTCATTTCATTCCTGTAATAACTACTTATTCTTTCGAGCAGCGGCTCGAGTTTATATCCGCGAGATTGTCAGACTTCATGGCATGCCGGTATCTATCATCTCTGACCGGGGTACGCAGTTTACATCACGGTTCTAGAGGGCCGTACAACATGATTTGGGTACTTGGGTTAAGTTGAGCACAGCATTTCACCTTCAGACGGACGGGCAGTCCGAGCGCACTATTCAGATACTGGAGGATATGCTCCGTGCGTGTGTGATGGAGTTTGGGGGTTCATGGGATCAGTTCTTGCCACTTGTGGAGTTTGCCTAAAACAACAGTTATCAGTCGATTGTTCAGATGGCCCCGTACGAGGCTTTGTCCGGTACACGGTGTCGGTCTCTAGTGGGTTGGTTCGAGCCGGGAGAGGCTAGGCTATTGGGTACAGGCTTGGTTCAGGATTCATTGGAGAAGGTTAAGGTGATTCAGGATCGACTTCGTACAGCCCAGTCCAGCCCAGCCCAGTCGAGAGTAATAGCCCCGATCCCCTATTTACTGCTTTCTCTGTTTCATTTTATGCTTATGTACCTAGCCGGGAGGATTTGTTTTTGGTTTTGGAGTGAAATTGGACACTTAGTCCCTAAAATGAAAGCTTAAGTTCTAAAATTTTGAACGTAGTTAGAATTGTGAGAAGCCGACTCTGGAATGGAGTATCGTTAGTTCCATTAGCTCCGATGGGTGATTTTGGACGTAGGAGAGTGTCCAGATTGTGATTTGGTGGTCCGTAGTTGAATTAGGCTTGAAATGGCGAAAGTTTGATTTTTTTGGGGGAAGTTTGACCTGGAGTGGATTTTTTGATATCGCGGTCGGATTCCGATTCTGCAAGTTGAAGTAGGTCCGTAATGTTAATTATGAGTTGTGTGCAAGGTTTGAGGTCAATCGGACATGTTTGATAGGTTTCGGCATCGGTTGTGGAATTTTGAAGTTTTGAAGTTCATTAAGCTTTAATTGGGGTGCGATTCGTGTTTGTTATGTTATTTGATGTGATTTAGAGGCTCAACTAAGTTCGTATCATGTTTTAGGACTTGTCGGTATGTTTGGTTGAGGTCCCGGGGGCCTCGGGTGGATTCCGGTTGGTTAACGGACTAGAATTGGACTTGTGAGGATTGGTGTAGCTGGGCATCATCTGGTGTAATCGCACCTGCGGAGTCCCCATCGCAGGTGTGAGCTCGCCGAAGCGAGCTATGGGGCGCAGGTGCGGTCTGGAAGGAAAAGGCCAGAGATCGCAGGTGCGATGTGGAGACCGCAGAATTGGAGTCGCTCCTGCGGAAGATGGAACGTGGAAGCGGAAGGCCAGGAAGGCCGTTGATCGCAGAAGCAGGCGCGCAGGTGTGGCCCTTTTGCTCACAGAAGCGAGAGTTTGGACTTAAGTGAAGTCCGCGCCTGTGATGGTTTTTCCGCAAGTGCGGAGGCACAGATGCGGTGGAGCCCTTGCAGAAGGGAAATCGCTGGGCAGAAAAGGGGAAATTTCAAAGGGTTGATCCCATTTTCATTTTGGGACTTTGTGAGCTCGAATTGAGGCAAACAATTGAGGGATTTTTAGAGGACGCATTTGGGTAATGATTCTTGACTCGTTTTTTGTTATATTCCACTAATATATCGTTAATTTCATCTTCTAATTAAGGTTTTGGGTTGAGAAATTTGGGGAAAAAGTTGGAGTTCTTAAACCGAGTTTTAGGATTTTAATTGAGATTTTGTTATCGGATTTGAGTAATTTTTGGTATGGGTGAACTCGTGGTGGAATGAGTGTTCATATTTTGTGACTTTTACCTGACCGAGATGTAGGCCCGGGTCGACTTGTTGGGGCAAATTTCTAATTTCTTGCTAAAGACTTGATTTTATTAATTAGATTAGTTTTTTATAGTTATATTTATGGTATGTAATTGCTTTTGGCTAGATTTGGGTCATTCGGAGTCGGAAAGTCGAGGAAAAGGCATCTTTATTGACTGATTGAGCTTGGCTTGAGGTAAGTGGCTTGCCTAACCTTGTGTGGGGGAAATCCCCTTAGGATTTGGTACTGTTGTGACAATTCTATGATAGGTGAGTGCGGTGTACGCAAGGCGACGAGTGCATACATGGGCTAATTGTTGAAAATTCGGTTTTGGTGAACAGTAACCTGTTACATCTTAAATGAGTCACCCCAACATGTGTAGTTATCCTGTTTTGCCTAATATCGTATGCCTACCTGTCTTAAATGCTTATTTGAAATCTGTGCAGCATGCTTAGTTGAATTCCTGCTTTTTCCTTGATTTGTACTTAGTCTTAAACTGTAGGATTTCTTGCTGTTAATCGTTGTTTCCATCGGTTCTGAGCTGTGTGTTTACTTTTGGGACTACGAGGCGGTACCTCGGCAGATCCCCCGTTGCATATTTACTTTTAGGACTACGAGGTGGTACCTCGGGAGATCCTCGTTGCATATTTACTTTTGGGACTACGAGGCGGTACCTCGGGAGATCCCCTGTTGAGCATTTACTTTTGGGACTACGAGGCGATTTCTCGGGAGCGCCCCTGTCGTTTATCCCTATTTGTTGTGTAGTTTCCTTTTATGTATTTCTCATAGTTAAATTCTCAGTCTTCCACTATATTATTATATCTTCTGCTTTAATTATTATATCCTAGTAGGGCCCTGATCTGACCTCGTCAGTGCCCTACCGAGGTTAGGCTTGGCACTTACTGGGTACCGTTGTGGTGTACTCATGCTACTCTTCTGCACATGCTTTGTGTGCAAACCCAGGTACCTCCTACCAGCCCCGCTATTAGTAGAGAGTCGTGTTGCTGCTACGGATACTTCAAGGAATATCTGCTAGCATCCGCAGACCTCGGAGTCCCCTTCTATCCATTTATGTCGTTTCTTCTTTATTTTTCCTAGATAGTGATGTATGGAGACACTCAGAAAAATTCCTTAGAGCTTGTGACTTGTGACCGGGTCTTTGGGAGATGTTTATACTCAAATTTGTTGGTTTTACTTGTATATGCCGAGCGACAGTTTCCAGCTTTACTTATATATATATATATATATAATATATAATATATAATATATATATATATATATATATATATATATAATATATATATATATATATATATATATATATATATACTGATGTTGCTAAGGTTTAGATGTTAATTCTGTTGTTATTCAGTTATTCCGCAACTATTAGGCTTACCTGGTCTTAGAGACTAGGTATCGTTACCTGCCTCAAAATTCAATGCCACGGGAGGATCTTGGCACTTGATAATAGTCTCTACCGCCTGCAGCTCATTCAGCGATTTCGCAAGGGACAAATCCATTTTGTTCATGTTATAATTCAGGCGAAACTGCTGAAAACTGTCAGGCAAAGTCTTCAGGATCATTTCAACCTGCGTGTCCTTATCAATGTTAGCTCCAAGGACCTCCAGTTCATTCAGAAGACTCATCATCTTCAGAACATGGTCCCTGACTGATGAACCTTCAACCATTTTGGTATTCAGAAGAGCTTTCATGGCAGTCTGCTTAGCCGCACGATTCTGATCTCCGAACATTTCTTTGAGATTTTCCAGAATGTCATAAGCAGACTCCATCGACTGATGCTGATGTTGCAGAACATTCGACATGGATGCCAAAATGTAATACCGCGCCATCTCATCAGCCTTAATCCATTTCCGGTAAGCCTTTTATTCATCATCTGTGGCATCATCTCCAGGTTTTTCTGGACACACCTCATCGAGCACAAATTTGTACTCTTCAGCAATTAGAACAATATCCAAATTTCGTTTCCAATCAACATAATTTGGACCCTCAAGTTTGTTTTGAGTAAGAATGGCAGTAAAGGGATTGAAGCAGTCATTGTCAATCTGGGAGACATTAAATATTTAAATAGATCAAATCAGTTTGTATTATGAACATTAAAATTCAAAACACACTATATATATATACAATCTATGCACCTTGAACAACAAATTTCGATGGGAAAGAAGCTATTCTTGCAATGTACATATATAATGACAGATTTTCACTCCATAAACTTAAACAGGTCATACTCAGATGGAGAGTAAAATGTTAATTTAAGCCAAGTGAATATCAACATTCAACATATATTAGTCCCATTGAACCAACATACATACTCAGATGGAGAGTAAATACAAATAATCAATGACTAGTATAACACAGTGATTATTCATAATATTTTTATCCGATATGAAAAAAGACCTATGTCAATGTGTAAAAATATTATATCACTGATTTTTAACCCTGGGGACCAAGGGAATTGATCCCCACAATTACTGGAATAAAAAATAACTAAAAAAATTCAGAATTTTAGAAAAACAGCAAAAACACCATCTAAACGACCCCGAAAGCCCAAAAAACGACTTAGGTCATGAAATTCATGAGTATTGCTCACTGGGCCGTTTCGCATGGACCTGCCAAGTTTCAGGTCAATCGGAGTCCGTCAACTTTTTGACCTCCGATTTTCTGTCCTAATTCGGCAAAACTTGTTTATCCGTTTTACATGATAAAATTCAACTTTCAGATTATTCTAACTCAACCTCACCAATATTAAAAGGATAAATCAAGTTTTCAGAATAATCAATACAACCTATAACAGATAATCACGCCAAAACAGTGCAGCTTTTCAGAAAAATAAGCTTTGCATGTAATTCAAAACTTTACATATAGAACATGATATTAATCCTTATGGTTTATCCTAATTATTTAATTAGACGTGAGCAGGCTCTGATACCAATTGTTGGATTATAATAAGCAGCGGAAGCAATCCCAGTATCTTATTCACGTGTAATCTAAACAACTAGCACATATGGAGATCTTCGGATTACCTCTTGAAGCGTAAACACATCAAATCTATGTCGTTCTCCAGTTCCTCAGTTGAAACGCACCAGCAGATTTCCACAGTCTTCTACTGTGTTACCCAAACAATAAGCGAAAATAGAGAATTTTGGGTGGGCAAAATTCTAGCAGAAACCGCAGCAAGAATAGTAAAAAAAAAACGTCCAGCCCCTATATCCATATATATAGCTGCGTTTTGTTTAGGTCAAAACCGTCTTCAAAACCTGTTAGGTTTCCTTCTCCCACTAAGGGACGGTTTCCACGTTTTCTTTCCCACTAAGTAACAGTTTTCACTATTTCCTATTATTTAGGCACAGTAGGGACCACAGAATTTAATTAACAAGGCTTCCTATTATGATATTAATTTCGAAATTCTGAAATTAATTTCCACCATAATAAACTACGAATTATTCCACTAAAAAATCGTAATTGCACTCCTTAGTTCAATTTCGAAATTCTTCCATAAAACCTTATTTAACTCCCCATGTTAAGATTCAGATACTAATCAATCAAATTAAATTACTGACTATTTAATTTATTGATTACTTCCTTTAGACTTACACTTAACTTATTTCATGTGTCGGATACAAAATTCACCGGCCGGGTTTACACATGAAAACTTATAAGCTTTCATAAAGGAGTATCATCAATCTCAAAACCGAGACATGGATTCCATCAGCTAATTATTACTTCGCCAATGTATATCATTGTTATCCAATTTACCAGGCTTATTGACTCGCGAAAGAATCTCGCCTTTTAATAAATCAAAACAACAAGTGACATACACAGCTAATAATAATTATATCAGGATTAAGAGTATAAAGTACATTAAATGGACTAGAGAAATTATTTTATAAAGTCAGTATAAAATACTTATCTCTACTTGATCCGTTCAATACATACAAAATGTACTAGCACAAGAAGTTGGAATTAAACCATTCCCATAATCAAGATAAATTATATTTAATCTTGTGCTACAATCATTCCGATGATTTGTCCAATTCCATCATTAGATTGTGAACATTAACTTTTATGTCTTACAAGAACCGATGATTTAATCTTCCGTGTATAAGCTAAACTCTATACACTAAATCATCTACTATGTAAGCAATGGACACACAAACCAACACATGATCTATTTAAAATGAAACTTTATTGAATTTAAACAAGTAAATAAATAATTGTTCATAAAGAATACTATAACAATACGCATGGCTTATAGTATATTCTAACAATTGTAAATTTAAATTGTCTCCATATATACTAAATTTTTTAAGAATTGTTATTTAATTTAATGCTGCAAAATATTATGATTATCAATAATCTTTGTGGGCTTTGCTACACTCCATTTCCTACATCACATTGATGTAACTAAAGTGACTCCAAATAATGTTTATCACTAATTTGATTTAGCGCTGAAAAGTGGAAGAATCAACACGAGGACAAAGATATACTTCAATAATAGTAGAATTAAGGAAGAACAAACAGACAAACAACATTTGCAACAAAATCTAACGATTAAATCCTTAGATAAATCATCATTAATAATATCTAATCAACTTTTTAAAGAGATATGCTGGCATCCAACATGGTAATCTAGCCAAACAAGATGCTACACATGAGGTTAGCACTGAAGCATTATAATCAACATATTTGATAAAGTGGATTTTATCTAATGATCCTTGATTAAGATAATTTAGTTTATCTATTTTTTAAGGCAACAGTAACCCGAATAAAAGGCGAGTTTAGCGATGCCTCTCAAGAGTTATCTTTAAACATTCAAGATTGATGGTGGGGTGGAGTTAGCGTAACAGAAACAAGTTTGGGAATAATTTAAGTTAAGCTCTATAATTGTCGGTGTAAAAATTAGGAATTTTTACCTCCTATAGCAAAGGTTAACACCTTATTTATTTTAAATAAATACCATTTAAAAAAATTATATTCTATAGATACCTTTTAAGGTTTATAGCAAAATATTTAATTTTGGTAACCTCCTAGCCCTAAGCCACTAAATACGCTAATCAGTTACAATATTTTCTTTCTCTCTCTACTTTGATACATCCCATTGTGACGACCCGGCCCGTCGTCACGTGAGTTACCGCTCCGTTTTCCCCATATTATGTTTCTCTATGCTTCATTATCGGTATTTGAGGTAATCGAGTTGGATTGGTTTGGTTTTGGTAGGAAATGAGACATTTAGTCTCTTTAAGGAAAGCTTGTTTTGGAAAAGTCAACCGGAAGTTGACTGGTTAGTTAGAGGGCTCGGATGTGATTTCCGGAGATTCGGTTAGCTTCGGGGGATGATTTGTGACTTAGGAGCGTGATCGGAATTGGTTTTGGAGGTCCAGTGTAGAATTAGGCTTGAATTGGCGAAGTTAGTATTTTTGGCAAATTCCGGTTGGTAGGTGAGATTTTGATCCGAGGGTCGGAATGGGATTCCGAGAGTTGCAGTAGCTCTGTTAGGTGATTTTGGATGTGTGCGCAAAATTTCAGGTCATTCAGAGATGTTTTGGTCGGGTTTTAGATCGAATGCGTATTGCGGAAGTTTTGAAGAAACTTAGGCTTGAATTCGATGTGATTTAATGGTTTTAGCGTTGTTTGACGAGTTTTGAGGATTGGAACAAGTTTGAATAATGTTTTAAGATGTGTTGGTAACCTTGGTTGAGGTCCCGGGGGCCTCGGGGTGATTTCGGGTGGCTAACGGAAGGAATTTGAAGTTGGAAAATTGCAGGTTTTTGGTTGCAGCAGGTGTTTCCGCATCTGCGGAAAGGAGATCGCAGATGCGGTCTCGCAGAAGCGAGCCAGGCCTCGCAGGAGCGGAAATAGGAGCCCAGGTCAGGTTCCGCAGAAACGGGACATTGGGTCGCTTAAGCGGTCCCGCAGATGCGAAGTTGGATCGCAGAAGCAATGACTTGTTATTTTTCACTATGATTTGGGCTTATTGCCATAATTGGGGCTTATTGCCGACTGTTTGAACTCATTATGAACTATCATCACTGTTTTCCTCACTGTTTGAAATATTATTTGAACTCAGTCCATGTGATTTACACCGTTTTCTTGAACTTAGCCATATTTACTCAAACTTGGAGTGTTAAACTGATATTTGAACTATTGTTTGAGCTGAGTATTATTGCTTTACTGTTGCCCGAGGGGCTGTTGACTATTTCTGGACTGATTGAGGCCGAGGGCCTAATGTGAGGGCATGATGAGTGAGGTGAGGAGGCTTTCAGGCCTCGTATTGATACTGTTCAGGCTTTCAGGCCTTGTTGATAGCGCTTGGGCTGTAGGAGCCCCTCCGGAGTCTGCACACCCACAGTGAGCGCGGGTACCCATCTAGAGTGATTAAATATTGAACAGTGGTAACAATGACACTGTTATACGCGTTTGGTCAGGTAACAATTACTGACCAGTCAGGTAACAATGACTGACCAGTGGTAACAATGGCACTGTAATACGCGTTTGGTCAGGTAACAATGGCTGACCGGTCAGGTAACAATGGCTGACCATACTTGAGCATACTTGTTTTATTAATTGTTTTCAAAGAGATTTTCTTCCTATATTTCACTGGTTTCTACTGTTTATCTGATGTTGCTGCTTGAGATAGCATTATTTGTGCCCTTGTGGGATTTTATGTTCTCAGTCGTTATTTAATTTTATTACTCACTGGGTCGGAGTACTCACATCACTTCCTGCACCATGTGTGAAGAGACAGGCACAGCTGAGTTCGTACCTGAGCGCTGATTTCCTTCCAGACCAGGCGGACTAGGAGGGACGAGGTAGCTGTCGATGTCCACAGCCCCGTTTTTTCCTTACCTTCTGCATATTTTATTCATCTTCAGACTTTGTTTCCAGACTTGTAGTATTTTCATCAACTCTGTAGTAGCTCGTGACTTGTGACACCCCGATCATCGGGCTGAGTTTGGGATGGTTTTCCCCGTTACGTTACGTTTATTTCCGTACTTATGATTAATCAGTATCTATGGTTTAAACCTGTTATGCTAAGAAATTGTCAAAAGCAGTGTTGATTGTTCTGTTGGCTAGCCTTGTCTTCACGAGAGGCGCCATCACGACCGGGTGGGAATTGGGTCGTGACACCCATTCTCTTCTCCCATCCTATTAAAATTTCCGATTCTCTTCCTCTTCTCTGTGTAGTTCGCTTGCGATTTTCTCCTCTGTCTATATCCTCCATTGTAGTAGTGAATAACTCCTCTGCTGTGTATGTGAATGAGCCCTAAAACAACATTCCTAGTGTGTTGTCTAACTTCAGACTCTGACAGCCCTTCCCCTGAATTGTAGTTGTGAAGACGATAGGCTAAGCTTCCTCCAGAGGCATATTCGAGAAGTAAGTTGTAAAGGGTGACGCCATCTTCTTGGGTAATATTAACTCTGAAACAGTGAATAATGTAAGGCGAGTCTTCAAACATGCGGAGGAATGCCCTTTCTTCTTGTAACGATCCAGAACGATTGAGTATGCAAGATTTAACTGCAATGGAGATGGAAGACGCTCTAACGCTCTGCATTGAAATTAGGGTTTGTTCTTGAACAAAGACGACGGAGTTTGGGGCTGAGCAACTTGATTTTCTGTTAATATACTTCAATGTATTTTCATGTATTTCATTGTATTCATTGTCTTTTTTTCATTGTAATTCAATATATTTCGTTGTATTCCATGTATTTCATTGTATTCACTGTCTTTTTTATTCATTGTATTTCAATGTATCCCGTTCTATTCTATGTATTTCATTGTATTCACTGTCTCGCTATATGCCATGAATGTATTCTTAAAAGGAGGGTTATTACATAAAAAAATTACATAAGTGATTAGAGCTTTCATATATTTTTTTTAATTAATATAATTTATGTATTCAGATGTATTATATGATTTCTCTGAAGATTGCTATGTTTTTGGTGTATTTTTCGGTTGAGAATCTTTTTTATAACTGAAAATACAAAATTTGTGTGTTATAATTGAGTTTGTTGAGTTATATTAGGAGTCTATTATGTTTATTGATTCACTTTCCGTTTTAAAAACAGTGTAATCCCCTATTTCACGCCGTGAATACAGTCGAATACAATAATCTGTCCACCTATAATCCCACGTTTCACTCCATGAATACAGTCGAATACACTCGAATACAACAACTGATTAGCTGGACTTCCCTGATTCACGCCTATTTTTGCTACTGTATTCATGAATACAATAGCTTAAATACATCAAATACATCTTATAACCACATAAAAGGTATCTATAATCCGTAATATAACAAATAGTATCTATAGATGACTAATTACTATTAAAAGATAGTGTTTTATGAAAATTTCTCTTTAAATTATGTACACAATTAAGTCACTTATAAGACAAATAGCTCTTTGATAAGTATTGATGGTAACTTAAGAAAATGACATTAACTTCGTATAATAGGTTAAACTATATTAGTATAGTAAAAAATCCGTACATATAACTTAAATACACCAGTTAAATTGAACTAAGAATGTTAGAATATAATGTGTATAACTTAAATCCAACTCCATTATACAGATAAAAGGGAAAGAAAAAATACATGCAACCAACAAAGATGAACGATTTTTCGGATGATGTTCAACCTTTGTCAATCTGGGACGGCTTTCCTCGTTAATTAACAACCATATGTTCACGTGAAGATTTCCACCAACCTAAATCTTCAGTATTGTACTCTTGTATTAGGATCCCACATAGCAAGAATTTCATCATACTACTGCCACTTCTGACATATGTACTGGCCCTTGGTTTGACCATTAAAGAGTAAGGTGAGATACTTACAATCTCTCCTCCCTTAACCAAAGGTTTTGAACCCAGAGTCTTACAAATGGATGACCACCCGCGACAGGGAGTCTGTATGGGTTCAAATTCAGTCGATCACGTCTCAAAGGTAGCACGATCAACCATCAGGTATCAACGTGTCGGTATAGGGGGAAGAGGCGACCCAGGAAGGAAAGGAGAGACGTCCTCGCATCGTCGTCGGTTCCGTTATAAAATATACTTTTCCTTTTGTCGTTCCTGTAATGTGTAAAGGATCCTCCATTATATAAGGGGGATCCAGGTCTTGTAATAGAGAGATCCTTTTTTGGGAAGAAGAAGAAAGACAAATTCTCTCTCTTTTTCTCTCTACTCTTTATCTTTCTACTGATCTATCTCTTCTACTGTGGCAAGTCCATCTTCCTAAAAACTATCCTAGGGTTTATTATTCTCGACTACGATTACCCCTTCATCTTTTTGATTGATTTGCTTAAAAAGAGTTAACATCTTTTGAGTCAAACAATTTGGCGCCGTCTGTGGGGAGTTCCATAGTCGAAATCATAGTTCTCATCTAGGATATCAAAAGCAACGATCACTATTCTTCATACCCCATAAGAACCAACAATGGCGGAAAAAGAAGCAAGGTTGAAAATGATAGCAGATGTCTCAAACAACCTCTTAGGCTCCCTCGACGAAGCCAATAAGGAAGATACCGAGAATATAACACCAAGCGGTACACCGGAGGGGGGAATCTCACCCTCTTCGCACGGGGATCTGACAGTCTTGCGTGAGAGAGGAGTTTCCACCTCTACAACGAAAGAAACACCACAACCAGCAATCAAAAAGCTGCTAGAGGAATGGTTGACGAGCGCCCTAAGAAACATGCTCGAGAAACCCCCTCAGGGAAATGCCGAAGATTCACCAACAGCGGAAATCGCAGTCATCACAGGCGAGCCGGGCCCTACACGAACGAGCAACACCCGCACTGTCATCGACGCAAATGGTGATGCACTCGCAACTGTCCTAAAGAAAATGGAAGAAATGGAAAACGAGAACAAAGTGCTTCGTGATCAAATGAAAGAGCACCAGGAAAGGGTCGACAAAATACCTGGCGCCCCCAAGCTGCTACCAAAACCCGATGTGGGAAGGTTTGTCGAGCAACTGTACAGTGAAGAGGCTGCTCCTTACCCCATCCCTAAAACCTTCAAAATGCCACCATACTTGAAAATATACGATGGGACCACGGATCCAGAAGATCATCTAATCCATTACGTCATCGCGGTAAAAGGCAATGACCTGTCATAAGAACAAGTGCCATCCGTACTGATGAAAAAGTTCGGTGAGACTTTGACAGGAGGGGCATTAACATGGTATTCACAGTTACCAGCACGGTCGATATCGACGTTCGAGGAAATGGCAGATAAATTTGCCACCGATCATGCAGGAGCAAAGAAGGCCGAAACTAGGGTCAACGACATCTTCGCCATCCGGCAAACAGCGGGCGAGGGACTCCGAGACTTCCTGGCCCGATTCAACAGGGTGAGAATGGGACTGCATAATGTGTCAGAAGGAATGGCGGTCGTGGCCTTCCAAAACGGATTAAACAGGAGCGGATCAAAGGCGACCAAATAATTGCTCAACAGACTCATGAAGTACCCCCCACCACATGGGAAGAAATTCATAACGCCTACCGCGCTGAGGTAAGGGCAGACGAAGATGATCTTAACGGGCCAACTTAGCGATTAACGTCGGTTCAAACCGAAGCAAGGAGGGATAGACGCAACGATGGGCGAAGAAATCAGCCCCCACGTTTCACTCGAGAAAGACACTAGCCTTATGTCAGAACAACCAACCCGCCTCCTCCGAGACATGCAGAGGCCGTGCTACGACATATCGCACCCCTTCGAAACGAAAGAGGTATGCCTACACTATTATCTGCTCATAACTTTTGTGTTTCCCCTTCAGAGATAGTGTACGCACTAGAGAAGCTGGGCACGAAGGTACAATGGCCACCAACAAGGAGATCGGATCCAAGCGCAAGAAGGTCAAACGTCCTCTGTGAATTCCATCAGGAAAGAGGACACAAGACCGAGGATTGCATAGGCCTACGACAGGAGGTAGTCAGAATGTTGAACTAGGGGTACCTAAAAGAGCTACTCAGCGATAAAGGAAGGGCCAACTTCGCTAGAGGACGCGACCCCTCTCAAGGACCTCCGAAACTACCATCGCCGGCACGCACCATACAGATGATCATTGGCGGCAGCGATGATTCAGTGATCAACCATGTGAAATTCACCGCCACACACAAACTCAAGCGGACGGTCGCTCACGAACGGTATGGCGACTTCGAAGACAGTATCATCTTCGAAAAGTCAGATGCCGACGGTTTGTCTTTCCCCCATCATAATGCTTTAGTTATAACTTTACGCATCGCTGATACAGATGTAAAAAGAATCATGGTAGATGACGGAAGTGGCGCGTGTATTATCCACCCGAGAGTCCTCGTACAAATGAGGCTCGAGGATAGAATAATACCGCGTTGCATAACACTAACAGGTTTTAACAATGCAGTAGAGCGGACGTCCGGAGAAATAGTGCTTCCAGTCTTGGCAGGGGGAGTCACGTTGGAAACCACATTCCATGTCATGAACCAAGAAATAGCCTATAATGCTATCATAGGACGCCCATGGATACACGCTATGCGAGCCGTCCCTTCAAGCTTTTATCAAGTGATCAAATTTCCCACACAGTATTCAGCATTCGAGGCGAACCGCGCACCGCCCAGGAATGCTATCAGATCGCCCAAGACTGCACACATACCAAACAGCTGAAAGAGAAAGCACGGAGGCATAACAATTAACAATGTCGGGAACTAAACCCGACCCACCAACAGAAGTCATCAGAGACCCTGACATCGTAGAAGCCTGCAAAGCAACTATAGAAAACCTCAACCCAGTCCAGTTGGACGACGCCGACAACACAAAGAAGGCTTACATCGGGCACAACCTCTCGGAGCCAGGTAAGTATCGTGAATTTTTAGCTAACAACGACGATTTGTTTGCATTTTCCCACTCAGATATGCCAGGACTCCCGAAGGACATCGCCACTCATAGGCTGAACGTCGACCCACTCTACCCGCCGGTACGACATAGAAGGAGAAAGTTCAATGTTGCAATCAATGAAGCGGTCAGCGAAGAGGTAGATAAATTACTAACCAATGGGTCCACCAGAGAATCAAAGTA
>NW_017673402.1:131230-137608 GCF_001879085.1 Nicotiana attenuata
GACAAATAGCTTCAGCCATGAACACAGGCATTGACGTCGTCCGAGATGCCCCACTCCCGTCAGCATCAGTAGTCACCCCCTTTCCTAACTCCAACCTTCTCCTTTTCCTCTCTAATGGTTCGTCACCATCAGAGGATTCGTCGATAGGATGAGAGGTTGGCGCCAACGAGGGTGTGTCTCTTGCCGTCGCAGATACGGACGGAGTTTCCCGCCGAAGAGGTAGAGGATGGCCCTCTCGGACAGACGTATACAAGACGTCCTGAGCTCCTGTGACAGCAGCATGTCGCCTAAAAGCAAGGACTGGCGCCTTTCTCCGAGAAGCTCCCCGACCTATCATCAACAAAAATCATACAAGTGAGATAGAGCCACACGACCGGCGATGCAATAAATCAAAGGTTTACCTGAGGAAGCCTTAGGGCCGTAGCGCTGAATGAAAGCGGCCCAAGTTCGCGTCTCCTCCGCATGGGGCAACAGGACGGCAACCCAGTTCCTGAGGCCGATGACAGGCTGGGGTGGGCGAGCCATAGCTGCAAAACAAACGGTCAGAAGCAACATTTGCAGAAGATGGAGAATACAAAGAACTACGATACTTACGATTGTCGTTCCACTTTTCTGGGAACCCGGCGGGGTTAGAAACCATGTGCTCGGTCTTGATAAAGAAGTATTTGTGCCAATACTTACGGCTCGGCCGGTCGTCTGTTCCGACCACCAACCCCTTCGTGCCACGAAGCCTTAGGTGCACCATGGTGCCCCTAAGGAAACCGGGCGAGAATAAATGCAAGAGGTGGTGCACGCTGACGTCACTCCCGGCTAGTTCCACATATTTAGTCAACAAAAAGAGCACTTTGAGTGTGTATGGCGTGAGCTGAGCCGGGCAGATATGATAGAATCTGCAGAACTCATCCGCCAAAGGAAAAAGAGGCAAGGTATAACTGATCATAAACGGATACTCATAGAAAGCGTAGTACCCGGGTCTGTGAACGTTAGCGTAGTCCCCACCCGCCAGAACCATCTCCACGTGGGCAGGGATATCGTATTTTATACGAAGGGCGTCGAGATGAGTTTGGTCCGTCTCGAAAAGTACGGGGCTCGGAGTAGGAAGTGGGTTCTTACTGAAGTCACTCCGAGATGAGGGATGCCGTGGTAATAATGCCTCCACTGTAAGAGGACTGTCGTCATCCTCCACCTCCACTTCTCCGCTATCAGAGAAAGGCACTACACTCACCGGAGCAATCTCAAGAACCTCATCAGTAGGGCGACAAAATTTCGGCATGATTTTGTATAGAGGTAGCGAGTCACACCAATGGAGAATAAGAAAAGAAGGCTCCCGATCGAAAATGAAAGCGAGAAAATGAGGATATGTGAAAATGGGAGAAGAAGATCGAAGAATTCTCGAGAGTGGCTAAAGTTCTTCAGCGAGATTGAACCCTTCACCCATTTATAGGGTTGGGTGGCGCCAGAATCGAGGCGGCAGGTTTCAAATCAGCGCCGGAAACCAAGCGCCAAACCGTCAGCTTTTCTGCCTCGAAAATACGCATAATGATGACGCATACAAACGCTGACGTCATCCAGGGAGGAGCGTTCTTTTCAACGTTCCGCCGAATGTGATTATGATCTCCTCTATTGGCCACGGCGTAATGTTTCGGCAAGCCAAATTCTCTTTCAAAGAGGCACTAATTCCGCCCATCGAGGACGCACCTCACTGCGACCTCGACAAACGGAAGGACTAACTGTATGGGTTCGAATTTGGTCGATCACGTCTCAAAGGTAGCACGACCAACCATCAGGTATCAACGTGTCGGTATAGGGGGAAGAGGCGACCCAGGAAGGAAAGGAGAGACGTCCTCGCGTCGTCGTTGGTTCCGTTATAAAATATACTTTTCCTTTTGTCGTTCCTGTAATGTGTAAAGGATCCTCCATTATATAAGGGGGATCCAGGTCTTGTAATAGAGAGATCCTTTTTTGGGAAGAAGAAGAAAGACAAATTCTCTCTCTTTTTCTCTCTACTCTTTATCTTTCTACTAATCTATCTCTTCTACTGTGGCAAGTCCATCTTCCTAAAAACTATCCTAGGGTTTATTATTCTCGATTACGATTTACCCCTTCATCTTTTTGATTGATTTGCTTAAAAAGAGTTAACATCTTTTGAGTCAAACAGAGTCTCGCGTGAATCTAGATTAATCAGCCAAAGCCATTCAAATACAAATGATATTATTAAAAAAAACCAGCCCTTGGTTTGATTCAAATTCATGATCTTTCTTCTGTTTTTGGTAAATGGTTAATGGTTAACACAAAAGCAAGTCTGACCAAAACCACATAGCCATATTCATGCCCCCCTTCCCACATTTCCCTCGCTACAAGTTTAAAATGGATAAAGAAAATACGAGAAAAAGTATACACAGAACTTATACATGTTAGTGTACGTTTTTACCAGATAAAGGGAGAAAAGAGACTGAAAATTGAATAATAACTTGTCTTAGTGAAAGAAAAAGTAAAAGGTACTCTCATTACCGGAGTGCAGAGTGCAGGTTTCTCCTTAATTAAAAGGAGAAAGGACGATCTGGCTACATATGTAACAACCTTAGCAGCTTCAAATTACTGTAAATTTGTAATTTCCAATTCTTGGCGTTATATTTACCTTTTTCTTGTGCTTGGTAAATTATTAAACAAATCAATTCATGATTCAGCATTTTTTTTACCTGCCCTTAGTGCTCTTTCTTTTCTCTAATTCCTTGAAAATTTATATGGGAGAAAGCCATTTTATATATCGTTAATTGTCATGAAAGAATACAGTTCAAAATTCATTAGGGCAGAATATATATAAAGGTCTTTCACTAAGATATGATAACCTAAAGCCCCATCAAGTATATTTCTCGAAAGCTAAAATATTCCTACATAAAGATTTCAAGCATGCATTTTACACAAAAAATCTAGCATAAGTAAGATGAATTAATGAATTCTTAGGAAGGCTCATGATTAATTGGTTTACGAATGAGGCGTAATTGTATGATTTTTACTACACGCAATTTGCACCCCATAGGGGAAAAAAGATTCATTGACATGAATTTCACATTCTAGTTTCATGCACGTTTGATATAAGCTGAAGCATGGATGGGTAAATACACTTGGAGCTGGTTACACTAGTATCTCTTCTTTAGTCAACATGCAGAGAGCAACATCTGAAAATATAGAGAAAATTTTATCGCAAGGTGAATGCAAACCTTCAAAAGAAAATTTAGGGTGCGGAGCCAGGATTTAACGTTTATGGGCTTGAGATTTTAATCATTTTAAGTTATTGAGTTCTAAATTGGTTTGAACCAAAGTTATTGGTTGTCTGCCGAACCCGTAATTTATACATCGGCTCCGTATATTGACATTGGTGGTGTCCAAAACTAGCTTGTCCACCATATGGCGTGGGCGCAACTTAACCTATTAACCAGGCAAGCAGTCTAGTCCACAAGTTAATCATATCCACCAAGGATGGAGCAGATTGGTTCAGAACAAGCGTTGTGACTGGTATTAAAAAATGGGATCTTCACGTTGTTACTTCTATGCCTCAACCCTTAAGCCATTCCTTCGGTACAAAAAGATATGTGTATACATATATATTATGTGTATAGAATCACTATCATAAAACACAAAAGTTGATACAACTAGAGACTAGTGCAAGACTACCGCATTTTGCAGTTGACATTTAGGTAAGATTTGGTTGTGTCACAATATCAACATTTATGCATCTATGTCTTGCTTTTTTTCAAATCATTAGCAATGCTATGCTTCAGAGTTCAGAAAACATACCTTCTTTTATTTGTCTTAGGTGTTAGCTGTCAAGACTTCTTTTCCCTGCAATGCAGCAAATCTTTTTGTAGCTAACCGAGTGAAGCGCACAAACAAAATGGTAAAACAAGGTTGGCTGCAGAAAACAACTTGGCATTTCATCACAATTTTCAGAGCGCCAATACGTAGACAACAAACACTTCTATTAGGATCAATCGACAAATGACAACTAAGAACAAACAATATACCAAAGACCACAGAGCTCCTGGTAGAACACCAGAAAGCCGGACTAAGTTCTCAATTTACAGCAGCACTACTAATCCAAAAGACACTATGTGGACTGTTAAGTCCATTATTCGGAAAAACAAGGAACAATATCACAACCAAACACTAGAAAACATTCACAAATGACGCACTAACAGAAACAAGCAAACCCTCAGTACTACTCCTTTTCTTCCTTCTCTTCCTCTTTCCAGCAGCCCTTCTGAATAGACTTGGGAGATTGACAAATCGAAGTCTTAGTGAACTTCTGGTAGACAATAAACCACCCTCACCAAGTTCTTCTGGGATCCACTCAGCAAGCGAGTAACCCTTAATATCCAGAGAGCAAAATATGCTGCAGTGTCCTGCAAACAACATCAGCATGCAAAGCAATAGAAAACTTGTCTGGCCGGAAACATGCCAATACCCTCTCAACCAGCGAACCCAGACTCAATATTTCAGATCATACCCAACTGCTTCAAAGCAAACATAACTAAAATCATCTTTTAGTGTAACAGGGATAGTAGAAAGAGCAGCTCCTTCAATAGAATTCATGGAATAACCACAGGGATCAAACTCAAAATCACATATATCAGAGCAAGGTAGTATCTTTCTTATGCCAGAATTAACAGCCATGTGAGGCTGCTGAGCTTGATTCAGTCTTGTAAAAGATAGCAGCCTTCTCTCTGTCCAAACAAGTCATACACATATCAAGAGTGTAGACAGGGTCCTTAGACTGAACTGCTGCAGCTGAGCCAAAGTATACGTGCCAAATCCCTGGTTTGTCATGACTGCCCAAAAGCACGGCCTTGCGGCCTGAAGCAAGATTCACAAAATAGCTATCAAGGACAGCAGCTTCTTCAGAGAAGTCATGATGATAAAACGACTAAGCTCCAGCGAGATTGAAGCTCCCACGGGTGTACCCACATCTTTTACTTCGAGAGAGGCTGTGAGCCAACTTTAGTATGGGCGGAATTGAGAGAAGTAGTTTTGTGGTACCAGTCAACAGGATCCGTGGCGCAATGGTAGCGCGTCTGACTCCAGATCAGAAGGTTGCGTGTTCGATTCACGTCGGGTTCAATCCTCCCGATCCATACCAGATCCTCTACCTTTTTCATGCCGGGTCATTCTACTACGGAAGCTATCCACCTTATCAGGAGGTTGGTGGAACTATACAGGGATAGGAAGAGGGATTTGCATATGGTGTTTATTGACCTAGAGAAGGCGTATGACAAGGTCCCTAGGGACGTCCTTTGGAGGTGTCTGGAGGTGAAAGGTGTGCCGGTGGCTTACATTAGGGCAATAAAGGATATGTATGATGGAGCTATGACTTGGGTTAGGACTGTGGGAGGTGACTCAGAGCCTTTTCCGGTGGTTATGGGGTTACACCAAGGATCTGCGCTCAGCCCGTTCTTATTTGCTCTTGCGATGGACGCAATGACACACCATATCCAAGGAGAGGTGTCATGGTGTATGTTGTTCGCTGATGATATAGTTCTGACTGATGAGACGCGAGGCGGCGTTAATGAGAGACTGGAGGTATGGAGGCAGGACCTGGAGTCTAAAGGTTTCAAGTTGAGTAGGACTAAGACGGAATATGTGGAATGTAAGTTCAGCGACGTGACGGGAAAAGCGGATGTGGAAGTCAGGCTTGACTCACAGGCCATCCTCAAGAGAGAAAGTTTTAAGTACTTAGGGTCAATTATCCAGGGAGATGGGGAGATCGACAGGATGTTACGCACCGTATTGGGGTGGGGTTCTGTGTGACAAGAATGTGCCACCGAAACTCAAAGGTAAGTTCTATAGAGCGGTGGTTAGACCGGCCATGTTGTATGGAGGTGAGTGTTGGCCAGTCAAGAATTCACATATCCAGAAGATGAAAGTAGCAGAAATGAGGATGTTGAGATGGATGTGTGGGCACACTAGGCTGGATAAGATTAGAAATGAAGATATTCGGGAGAGGGTGGACGTGGCTCCCGTGGACGACAAGATGCGGGAAGCGCGGCTTAGATGGTTCGGACACGTGCGGAGGAGAAACCTAGATGCACCGGTTAGTAGATGTGAGTGGTTGACTTTGGCAGGCACGAGAAGAGGCAGAGGGCAGCCTAAGAAGTATTGTGGCGAGGTGATCAGGCAGGACATGGCGCGGCTTCAGATTTCCGAGGACATGGCTCTTGATAGGAACATGTAGAGGTCGAGCATTAGGGTGGTAGGCTAGGGGGTAGTCGAGAGTTCTTCCCTCTTTGTACCGGGTAGTCTGATAGAGTTTTGTTTAGGTTTGTTAGTGGTCTATGTTGTGTTCACGTTGTTGTTTTGCATAGTTTTGTGTTATTGTCCTTT
>NW_017673403.1:0-3235 GCF_001879085.1 Nicotiana attenuata
TGACTTGTGAGGTGTACACTGATCACAGAGTCTTCAGTACTTGTTCAAGCAAAAGGAGTTGAATTTGAGGCAGAGGAGGTGGTTGGAGTTGCTGAAAGATTATGATGTTACTATCTTGTACCACCCGGGGAAGGCCAATGTGGTGGCCGATGCATTGAGTAGGAAGTCCGCCAGCATAGGTAGTCTTGCTTATATTCCGGCCAGCCAGAGGCCGCTTGCTTTGGATGTTCAGGCTTTGGCCAATCGATTTGTGAGGTTGGATATCTCTGAGCCTAGCCGAGTGTTAGCTTGCACGGTTGCTCGTTCTTCATTATTGGAGCGTATCCGTGATCGGCAGTTTGATGATCCCCATTTGTGTGCCCTGAGAGACACGGTGCAGCGTGGAGGTGCCAAGAAGGTGACCTTAGATGATGATGGTGTCCTGAGATTGCAGGGGCGAGTTTGTGTGCCCAATGTTGATGGGATTCGAGAGTTGATCTTAGCGGAGGCCCATAGCTCCCGGTATTCTATTCACCCGGGCATCGCGAAGATGTATCAGGATCTGAGGCAGCACTATTGGTGGCGCAGAATGAAGAAAGATATTGTTGCATATGTGGCTCGATGTTTGAACTGTCAGCAGGTTAAGTACGAGCATCAGAGGCCTGGTGGACTCTTTCAAAGGATTGAGCTTCCCGAGTGGAAGTGGGAGAGGATTACTATGGATTTTGTTACTGGACTCCCGTTGACCCGGAAGAAGTTTGATACGATTTGGGTCATTGTTGATAGGCTGACCAAGTCAGCGCATTTTGTTCCTGTTGCAGCCACTTATTCATCCGAGAGGTTAACTGAGATCTACATCAGAGAGATTGTTGCCTTCATGGGGTGCCGGTATCTATCATTTCGGACCGGGGTACGCAGTTTACCTCGCGCTTCTAGAGAGCAGTTCAGTGAGAGTTGGGCACCTAGGTTGATTTGAGCACAGCATTTCATCCTCAGACGGATGGACAGTCCGAGCGGACTATTCAGATATTGGAGGCCATGCTCTGAGCTTGTTATTGACTTTGGAGGTTCGTGGGATCAGTTCTTGCCCTTAGCAGAGTTTGCCTACAACAACAGCTACCAGTCCAGCATTCAGATGGCTCCATATGAGGCATTGTATGGCAGGCGATGTCGGTCCCTAGTGGGATGGTTTGAGCTGGGAGAGGCTCGGTTGTTGGGTACAGATCTAGTTCACGAGGCCTTGGACAAGGTCAAGATCATTCAGGATAGGCTTCGGACAGTTCAGTCCAGGCAGAAAAGCTATGCAGATCGCAAGGTCCGAGATGTGGCTTTCATGGTTGGTGAGCGAGTATTGCTCCGAGTGTCGCCTATGAAGGGCGTGATGAGATTTGGAAAGAAAGGCAAGCTTAGCCCTAGGTTCATTGGCCCATTTGAGATTCTCAACCGTGTGGGAGAGGTGGCTTATAGGCTTGCCTTGCCGCCTAGCTTATTAGCCATGCATCCAGTTTTTCATGTGTCCATGCTTCGGAGGTATCACGGCGATCCAGCCCACGTGTTATATTTCAGCACTGTCCAGTTGGACAAGGATCTGTCTTATGAGGAAGAGCCGGTGGCTATTCTAGATCGGCAGGTTCGACAGTTGAGGTCGAAGAGTTTTCCTTCAGTGCGTGTTCAGTGGAGAGGTCAGCCTCCTGAGGCATCGACCTGGGAGTCCGAGTCTGACATGCGGAGCCGTTATCCTCATCTTTTCCCGACTCAGGTACTTCTTTCTTTTGTCCGTTCGAGGACGAACGGTTGTTTTAGAGGTGGAGAATCTGACGACCAAAAGGGTCATCACCTATTTTTTCATGCATTCCATGCTTCCAAGGCCTTGAAAACCTCATTTTTAGTCGCCTCGATTTGTGTGCGCAGTCCGGACGCATGGCCGAAAAGCTTAAATATGAATTCTGTGTGAAAATGATGAATTTTGGTATTAATATGATTAAAGTTGACTTTGGTCAACATTTTGGGTAAACGGACCCGGACCCGTGATTGGACGATCCCGGAGGGTCCATAGAAAAATATGAGACTCGGGCATATGCCCGGAGTCGAATTTCGAGGTCTAGAGCCCGAGAAATAAATTTTTCAGTGAAATTGTTTTTCTGAAATTAATATGAAGATTTGAAACGAAAATTGATTAGAACGTGTTGGTATCGGGCCCGATTTTGGTTCCGGCGCCCAGTATAGGTCTTATATGTGGTTTAAGCGCTTTCTGTGAAATTTGGTTGAAAACGGACGTCATTTGACGTGTTTCGGACCTAAATCTTTAAAAATGAAAGTTTATGAAGTTTGATGAAAAAGTGATGATTTTGAGGTTTAATTCATTGAGTTTGATGTTATTTTGGAGATTTGATCGCACGGTTAAGTTCGTAGGATGTTGTTCAGTTAGTGTGTGTGTTTGGTTAGGAGCCTCGGGGGCTCGGGAGTGTTTTCGGAGGTGTTCGGGGTGGTTTTGAACTTAGAAATGTTGCAGAAAATCTGCAACAGGTGCCCAGGTGAATCCTTCTTCGCGTTCGCACTCTCCCTCACGCGTTCGCGAAGCTCCTCAATTTTCCTTCATCGCGTTCGCAGCCCTTGCTTCGCGTTCGCGTAGGGTCAAGTGACCCTGAGGGGCTTAGTCTTCTTTCCTCTTCGCGTTCGCGATTGAATCCTCGCGTTCGCGTAGTTCCCAACATCTCTTCATCGCGTCCGCGTGTTGTACAACGCGTTCGCGTAGGCCAATTCCTGGACCCCCCCCCCCTCGAGTCCTTCTTTTCGCGTTCACATCCAGCTCATTGCGAACGCGATGGTCTGTTGAGTCAACCCTTCGCGAACACGACCTTGCTCCCGCGAACGCGAAGGGCAATTTTGCCCAGTATTTTTTTTAAAATGTTCAAAATAGTAGCTACGGGTTTAACTCTAATTCTCACGAGCTCTCTTCTTCCCCAAGCTTCTAGGAGTCCATTGAAGCCCCCATTCTTCAAGACCACTTGGGTTAGTAAATCTCCACTTATTTCCTTCATTTTTCTTCATTAATTACTGAAATTCTAAGCTTAAATCACATAGATTAGGGTGGAAATTGGGAGAAATGGGTAGAATTAGGGCTTTTCAATTTCCTTGGATTTAGACCTCGTTTTGGGGTCGTATTTGAAAACAAATTGTATATTCGGGCTCGTGGGGGAATGGGTGATATGAAATTGGTTCGAACCTCGGGTTTTGACCAAGCGGGCCCGGGGTC
>NW_017673403.1:4030-11810 GCF_001879085.1 Nicotiana attenuata
GAGTTGAGTCTTGTTTGCTATTTGCTAATTGATCGAGTACGATGTATAGGCATGGTGACGAGTATCTATACATTGGTGTCTAGCATGACCGTGAGTCCTTAAAGGGTGATTATCAAGATTTTGTTGTGAATTCTATGTTAATTGAGGATTTCTATATTTTGTAAATAACATGTGAGAAACATTATGATCATTTGATTTTCGTGGTGTATTGGATTGGTTGTAATACGAATTGAAAAGGTATCTGAGATTATAAGATTCTTGGGAGCATTGGCTCAAGTGATAAAGTGAGATGTGAAGTAAGAAATGAAAGAAAGCTAATGAGTTATTGATTATTCCCTTGCCGGGATGTTTGCTGTTAGTAGACTTTCTCCTTGCCGGATATTGAATTGTGTATGTCCTGTCGGGATTCCTATTTTGTTTGTCTATTCCCTCGCCCCATTGTTTGTGATTGTTGTTTGGGTGAGGACGAGTGATAAAGCACGAAGGGTGATGCCGTGCACGATTGTGATATGAATACTAATGCACGAAGGAACATTCCGTGCCATGATATGATTACTAATGCACGAAGGAACATTCCGTGCCATGATATGATTACTATTGCACGAAGGAACATTCCGTGCCATGATATGAGTGTTTATGCACGAAGGATCATTCCGTGCCATCATCTTGTGAGGTAAAGCACGAAGGGTGATGCCGTGCACTTTATATGATTGTTTTGGTGAGAATGAGAGTAAAAGCACGAAGGATGGTGCCGTGCAACTGTTGATTTCCTACTCTCGTTGATATTGTAGTTGTACTATTTCATTCCTTATTTATTGATTTTATACCTGAAATGTTACAGTCCCTACAACATGCTCCCCTCCCCCTTGACTGGTTAATTTCTGTATACCTTTATATTGCATACATATATATTGAACTGCACAGGTTTGTTTGGTAGTCCGGTCTAGCCTCGTCACTACTTCGCCGGGGTTAGGCCAGGCACTTACCAGCACATGGGATCGGTTGCGCTGATGCTACACTCTGTGCATCTTTTTGCACAGATCACGGTGCCGGAGCAGCTTTTGGACAGTAATAGTAGATTTGGGAGCTGATTTCAGTCCAGAGACACCGAGGTGGCCTTGGTGACGTCCACAGGCCCGGAGTTTCTTCTATCTTTACTTTAGTTTGTTATCCTTTGTACCGGAACAAACAAAACTATGTTTTTATTCAGACATTGTATTTAGCATTCTCTAGACGTTCGTGAGTTTGTAACTCCAGTTCTTGGGTAGATTGAACTTCCGCATTGCTTTCAGTTTATTTATATTTAAGACTTTCGCTTTTCTATTAAATATTTCGTTGTTTTTAATAATGTCGAGGTTTGCTAAAAGAGATAATAAATAATTGGCTTGCCTAGCTCCTAGTAGTAGGCGCCATCACGACTCCCGAGAATAGAAAATCCGGATCGTGACAAAAAATCAGGCCCTTTTTTTAAAACTAATTGATAAATGTTTGTCATCAATCTTCTTGCCATTCCATAATGGCGTTATATAGCAGAACTGCAGAAGGTCCAAAAATTGATGTCACGGAAATTTACTCCGTTTGACCACGAGTTTTGCCAAAATAAACTTGGGATTTATTTTCAAAACTCATGTTCTGCCATAAATTTTGCCCATATTTTGGCCAAATCTCAAATCTCAAATCTCAAATCCAAAATCAGCTCAATAGCTGATTTTGGGCTAAAATCCCAAAATTTGAGAATTATATACATGTTTTTCCAAAATAAAGTTGGAAAATATGTTTTGAAAACGTATGTCCAAACACATTTTCATCTTCAAATCAAACTTCACCCAAATCAGATTTTTCAAAATAAATTTAGGATCTATGGCCTAACGCTAGCTTAATTTTAAATTTTTATCGTACGCAGTAGTCATAAAAACAAGTTACATTAAATTGTGGGCCCCTGATGACACCAGTATAAATGCAGCCACTATTATTGACATTTACTTTACCTACTTACACCGAAACTGTAACTAATCAGAATACTCTACAGGTTTTATAAGATGAAATTCCTTAGCCGCAAAAATAAATAAATTATTCGTTTTAGGTCAACCCCGCACGGTTTGCCCCCAAAAAATCCAACGCCATTAAGAGTATTTAATTCCTTATAAGTAGCTTATTTTTCTTTTCTACTTTCCACGTTGGACTTTATTTACACACTTCCAACAACAATGTCCTAAATATTGTCTTACGGTAGGCATAAGAATAGGCACGACGGCGAACAATTTTTCCCTACTCATGCGTTCATGTTTACTTGTTCACTATACTAAAAATAAATGTCCATTTTTACTTGTCTAGTTTGCAAAATTAATGGATAATTTACTAGTTTATACTTATTTTACCCTTATCATTTTTCAATATTTTGAATTTATAATAGTCAGGTTAGTTTCTCAATAACAATAATAATAATAATTAAGGTTGATATGGTAAAATTATTATTTGATTTATTATTTCTTAAGGGGTGTGCCCGTTAATAGTGGACAAGAATACTTGGACAGATGAAATAGATTGAAAGCGAACCAAAAACTTATTTTAGAATTTAAATATTATGAGTTCGAAAGTGAAATTCATCACACTCCTAAATAAGTTATTGATGTGTTCAAACTCTAAAGTTGTTCTCCTAACGAAAAAATATTACGTAATGTACATACTAACAAGGAGTAACAAGTTTAGGTTTTAAGCACGTTATATAGAAACAAATTACACGATTAGGTCACATAAAACTGTTATTATACTGTATTTGTAAAATAAATTCTGGAAATATAAATGAATATAAACAGAAATGACATAAACCAATTCGAGCCCACTGAATTCACAGTGTTTCCTTAAGGAATTTAATCCCCTCCTAGTACCCAAGGTTATGGATTATTTCCTCCCAGGATAGAACGAATTACACACTGGTGTAGTGGTACTTCAAACCCCAGTGTTTCAGCGAACACAAAGTTCGGTAGCAAATCACACTTACTTTTTGCTTTGTTTTGATGCTAAAAGTATGCAGAAGAAGGAGAGGAAACTCAGAAAATTGTAGTTAAAATTCTGAGCAGAATAGTGTTGTATTTATAGCCAAAGTTGGGTCTCTTCAGAATGGCTGTTTATGCAAAACGCCCACAACATAAATGCCATTACATAAATGGCCATTTACTCAATAATAAAGAGGAAAAATAAAGAGGGAAAATTGAAGAGGGTAGTTACTTTTCTGTTACCAAAACAGAAAAACGGATTGGATTTAATATTAATATTTAATATTAATATTTTGTTATTAAAACAAATATTTAATAACATTTCTGTTAATATTTTACTATTAACAAATAAATTTGGTCCAAAAAGTTAATCAATCAATCATTTGACAAAATCCGAAGCCGAAGCCGAAGCCGAAGCCGAGCGAGCGACGACGACGACGGCGCGAGGCTTGCCTTCTTCTCAACTCTTTAAGAGCTAGAAGAAGAGCAATTGCTTATATACCCATAAAAAACCTCTTCCTCTTCCAATATGGGACAATGCCCATTTGCCAAGGGAGGGGGAACTTAAAATTTCACTCAAAAATTTCATTTCCCTCCATTTCCCATTCACCCTCTTTTAAGTATTTAATATATTAATTAAATACCTTAAAAACCCAACATAAATTCCTTAAGGACACACTGTGCATTCAGTGGGCTCTGAATTATTTTACGATTTTGTTTATTGAACTAACGTTTGTTTGCTTATTTGATTTTTTGATTTTGAATACAGTAATACCAACAATCTTAAGGAATTTAATTTAATAGTTGATACCATGAAAAAGAAGAAGAAAGAAGTGAAAGTCGTTTGTCATGAAGAAATATGACGAAACGATTTATTCCAAATAGTCGTGAAAGTCGTCTGGTTTAACACAACATCTATTTTGATTATTCATCCGGAAAAAAATAAAAGATGAATATGCAAATTTTTCGGAGAAGCAAATAAAGAGAAGATTTCTATGAGTGTGCTTATAAAAGATTTTCTTAATAGTATGGATCTAATGTTGGGATTCTTTAAATGTTACAGGGAGAGTGTTTCTTTTGGCAATTGAGGCAGTAAGAAAGGTAACGGTTGTGCTTATTCGCAATAGGCCTTTCATAGAAAGCCGAGCAGTGACTGAAAGTAAACATTGCCGAAGAACGTTACTGCAAATTGCGGCAATGTACGTTGGGCGTACACCGCAAAATCGGGAAAGTCGAAAAACGGCTAAGTGGAATTGGAAGGAAATATTATGAAAGCAAGGAATTGTCGTTAATGGGCTTAGTCCATTTTATGCGGCTTTTGTCTAAAGATTACTTCTAAAAGTGATGCATGACATCCAGGTTGTTTTGCTCTAATGGAGACATCATTTCAAGCAACTGAAAAGGCTTCTAAATGGCTTATGTGAGGTTGTCATTAAAGTGATTAAAAGTCTTCTATATAATTTTACTATGAAATGGTTCAAAAGAAAGACATCTTAAATGAATATTGAACATTTGAATGTGGCTCCAGGATTATAAATTCACTGGTTGGAATGCAAAAGTGTTCCAATGGTTATTGAGAGGAGCATTGCTCTCAGTACTTGAATATCAAAGTCCCGTGAGACTAATTTTCTGTCTTCAACAGAATGTGACAACTATATCGGGTTATACCTATTTTCTATACTCACCAATAATTTTTTACCCTTTGGTGGTATATGAAATTAGTGTCTATAAATTTAGGGTAGATCTTTATTATGTGATGATCTCATATTATATATTTAGAATATATGCATGAGTAGGAATAACATGTACTTACGGTTAATTTGTTATTCCTTTGACTATATGAAAAACTATGAGTAGTTGATATAGAATTTGATAACATGCATAAATATATGTGGATGGTTATTTTCAAGGTTGTAAGACATGAATTAGTCTAACGAGATCAAACTGTTTAAAGTGTTATAATGGTTTAGTTGGAAAACCATTTGGAAAGGAAATTAAAGTTCTCATAATTTTCTATACACGGTATGGAGAATAAAATCCTCGTGATTTTCTACTCCTACTTCGAGATCAAAGTCTGCGTGATTTTTTACTCGTTCGTTGAGATTAAAGTCTTCGTGACTTTCTACTCGTTTGTCGGAATAAAGTCTAAGTAATTTTATACTCATTTGGGAGATTAAAATCTTAGTAATTTTCTACTCAAATTTATTATTCGGTTTGAAGATTAAAAACTTCACCGTTTATTAAATTTGATTGTGTCACATATTACTCGGTTTGAAGTTTAAAAAACTTCACCGCTTATTAGATCTGGTATCAGATATTACTCGGTTAGAAGATTAAAAACTACATCGTTTATTAATTCTGATTGTGTCAGATTGGTTTGAAGATTAAAAACTTCACCATTAATTCTGTCTTTGTCGTGACATAAACAACAATTCTTGTAGTTGACTCTACAACGTAATAGGGGCGTCGAATATGAATCTCCTTTTGAAGAAATTATTCACCAAACGACTGCCCCTTAGTCATCGCAATCTAATAAAATTGCAAAAAAAAAGAATAGAATGTCAAATGAGATGATGTATGCCTAGTTGATAAGTTCTGGTTTACCTAGAACTTGTAGGGGGAAAGTTATTCTTCCAGAGAACCGCATACTCAATCGAGTTTCCCATAGCAATAATCCATTCCATATGAAAAATAGAATGGAAGGAAGCCCAATTTAAATATTTTAAAGTGTGGGGGTGCTTAGCTAAAGTGCAAGTTCCTAACTCCAAAAGGATAAAAATCGGATCAAACACCGTTGATTCCGTTTTCATAAGATATGCAACATAAAGTAAGGCATATCATTTTCTGATTCATAAATAAGAAAATCCCGACATTCATATTAATACGGTTATCGAATAAGATAATTCTAAATTCTTTGAGAATATTTATCTGTATAAAAAGAATGTGAGTTGTCTAGTGAAATATCTAAGCGAACTCGGGAAGAAGCAAAGGAAAGTACGTTGAATTCGAAAATTCCAAGACGTAGTAAACGTCAAAGGATAATTACTTCCTTTGGATCGGATTTTCTGACATTCTTGTTGGAAAATGAGTCTCAAACGTTTAAAGAAACATTGTCTTCCTCGGAAGCACAATATTGGAAAGAGACAGTTAATAGTGAGATAGAGTCCATATTAAGTAATCATACTTGGGAACTGGTTGATCTTCCTCCAGGAAATAAACCTTTGGGTTCCAAATGGATTTTCAAGAGATGGTACTATTGACAAATATAAGGAAAGATTGATTAAGGATTAAGACAACGAGAATGTCTTGAGTACTTTAACACATACTCACCGGTAACGAGAATTGCATCTATTCGGATGGTAATAGCGTTAGCCGCCGTGTATGGCCTTGAAATCCATCAGATGGACGTAAAGTAAACCTTCTTAAATTGATATTTGGAGGAAGAAATTTATATGGAACAACCCAAAGGGTTCGTGGTTCCTAAAAAAAAATGTGTGTCGACTTGTTAAGTCACTTTATGGACTAAAACATGCATCCAAACAATGGCCTGCGAAATTTGACTAGAAAATGTTGTCAAATGGTTTCAAACTAGTGTATTTACATTAAGAATACTATAAATTATGTAGTCATTGTTTGGTTATATATGGATTATATGTTGATAGAAAAGGCACATGAAACATGTGAAATGTGGGGGCATTTAGCTTATGCATAACAAAAGCTAATGTTAGACGTGATGTCTATATTATTTAGAAGAACTAGATGATATGATTCTGCGAACCCCACGAATCCTTAAGGATATTGATATGGTATTCGGTGAATTTATTACTTGTTCAGCCTTAGTGATGACTAGTGATGAAACTACAAATTCGAAAGCTGTTTATGTGCCTTTCCAGAAATGATTTGTTCTTTCTTGAACATTTATAATGTTTAGCTCTTTTATGAAAGGGTGTCACCTGGAAGGCTGTGGCTTTTCATGAAAAGTGTGTTTGTATGTCTTGTATAAACATGATCGTTCATAAACGAACGTATTAATACGTTGGTCTATAATGAGGTGAACCAACCGATGAACATAACCAAAATCCATTGAAAGTTGGATTTGTTTCATAAATGAAGGTGCTATAATTTGCATATCATATAGACGTATGAATAAATAACATATAAATGCTTGAAAATGGCGAAGTGATTGCAAAATGTGTTATATATTAAAAGGTTGTGGCACAACTGATGCCAATCATTCTTGCTGTTGTTATAATATATTATTGCTACATTAAGTCTAGTCAATAATCTGATATGCAATCGAAAGTCGAGACGTATTATTCTACGACATAAGATAGTTGCATTGAACTTTCATGACAATGAAACGAGTTTTGAAGTATTTGAAATATACTCCAAATTATGCTTTGCACTACAATAAGTATCCCGCGATAACAGAGGGGTATAGTGATGCAAATTAGATCACCGGTTCAACCGATTCTAAACAGTCGATGGAGGAGCGATGTCTTGGGAATCGTCCAAACAAATGTGCATTGACCGCTATACAGTGGAGGCTGAGTTTATAGCTGCGAGCACGTGATTTTTGCCCTAAGCAAACTATTTCCAAAAGTCTCAAATAATTGATTTCTCTATTATTTTACAATTTTTGTGAATTTTTTGCTACATTTTTGTGTTAATTGGTTGCATTTTATTCATATCAAAATACAAATAGGCATTTACATTTAGGGATTTAATGTCACAATTTTAGTATTAGTTAGTTTTAGAACAAAGTTAAAGAAAATTGCAAAAAA
>NW_017673403.1:20916-21782 GCF_001879085.1 Nicotiana attenuata
GAAGGAAATCGTCCAAAGGTCGGTGGGAGGCGAAAAACCATCGGTAAGCCTTTCCTTTTTGACCGGTAGCGCATTTTTTCCTGTATATCGGGAATGCATCATAACCCTCGTGTTTTGCAGGCTTGCCCAAGGACGCGGAGATGAGGTCTTCAATACTATGCCCCCTTCCAGTTCCGGGAGAAAATAAAAGGCCCGGGGAGTCCGGTACGGACGAGCCTCAAAGGAAGACTAAGCGGACAAAAAGGGCCGCCCGCAAACCAAAAAGCCAAATCGTCTTGTCCTCCGAAGGTTCTTTTATATAAGACTCCGTCCTCGGCCAAACAAAAACGGGCCGCTTTTGTTCTCAATGCCCTTGATTCTTTGGGGTCCTGTGGGAGTTTTCCTGTTTTTAGATAGTCCACATACCTGTTTCTCCAGTCCCAAGTATGGCTAGTTGAGTTGACCTCGGCGTGCCCTTCTTCTACGACCGACCTCATTAGCTGTACCACCTTTTCGGACTCGAGCTCGTCGTCCTCGACTGTTGAGCCCAGATTGGCGAGGGCATCGGCCTCGCTATTTTGATCTCGGGGTACGTGTTGGAGAGTCCATTCTTTGAATTTGTGCAGGGTGTTTTGGAGTTTGTCGACATACCGTTGCATCCGGCTCTCCCTGGCCTCGAACGTTTTGTTCGTCTGGTTTACCACAAGAAGAGAATCGCACTTGGCTTCGATCACTTCGGCACCGAGGCTCCTGGCTAATTCTAAACCTGCAATCATAGCCTCATACTCGGCTTCATTGTTAGTCAACCTCCTCGTCCGTATAGACTGCCTAATGACGTCCCCCGTAGGAGGTTTTTAGTATGATCCCAATCCCGACCCCTTTACGTT
>NW_017673403.1:23745-85361 GCF_001879085.1 Nicotiana attenuata
GATGCTGCTCAACTGTCTTTCAATTCACAAAAGAGCTCTAGGTACCACAAAAGCGCTTTTGAAATTGTTACCGGACAGCAACCGCTACTCCCACACACTGTGAATGCACCAAACATGGCTAAATCTCCTCGAGCTGCCAGCTTCTCAAAAGAGTGGAGGCGGAATTTGGAGATAGTGCGGAGCTATCTTGTCAA
Organism: Nicotiana attenuata; assembly: GCF_001879085.1. Classification (NCBI taxonomy): domain Eukaryota; kingdom Viridiplantae; phylum Streptophyta; class Magnoliopsida; order Solanales; family Solanaceae; genus Nicotiana; species Nicotiana attenuata. The sequence continues at coordinate 23,940 of NW_017673403.1, forward strand.
AGCCCAAAAGCGGATGAAGAGGCATGCTGATCAGAATTGTCGCTTTGTTGAATATCAAGTAGGAGACAAAGTGATGGTCAAAATTCCAAAGCGGTACTTATTTGCAGGGGTCCATGACCCTCGCCTATTGCAAAAATACATTGGACCCTTGTCCATTGAAAAGCGTATTGGGAAGGTTGCATACCGGGTGGATACCCCAGCTTGGTGGAAAATTCATCCTGTCTTCCATGTCAGTCTCCTGAAACCTTTTCAGGAAGACACGGAGGATCCTTCAAGGAGCCAGCTCACAATGCCCAGTATTCGAGGTCCCAATTCAACCGGGAAAGGCGTGTTGAAGCTATCCTTGATGACAGAGTGATTCATGCCTCAAGGAAAGATCACCAAGAGTTTTTGGTGAAATGGCAGGGCTGTGATGCAGAAGAGAATACTTGGGAGAGGGGAACAAACCTCAAAGCCTACAAAAGCCTCATTGAAGATTATTTTGCAAGTAAGGCGCCGAGGACGTCGCCAACTCAGGTGGGGGAGAATGTCATGGGCGGCTTTCCAGCCATGCCCCATGACCCCTTGGGCGCGCCCCGTGGCGTCCTAGCAAACCTCCCAATGCCTAGCGCCACGGACGGCCCCGTGGTCTTGGCCGCGCCAAGTGACAAGCGCGCAGGTGCCTCTGTCGCCCCAACGATATCCCTCGCGAGCGCCAAGCCGTAGGCAGAAGCCAACAGCGCCGCGCGCGCAGACAACGCCGCGCGCGCAGACAACGCCGCGCGCGCAGACCGTGATACCAAAGACACTGCCGCTGACAACGGACCTGCTGCTGCCTTATAGAAAACTAAGTCATTTTCATTGTAAATATAGAGTAGTTTTATTTCATGTACTTCTATTATGTTTCTCTAGCTTAGTCAAGTCTAGTCTTGTAGTTTTGGATTATTTTTTTTAAGCATTATTAGGGAGAATCAAGCAATCAAACTTTCTAGCAAGCAATCAATTCTCTATGCTGGTGTCTCTCCCCCTCGACACCGCGTTGCTTTTCTTTAATAGCTTTCATTAATGCAATCAAGCTTTCTTTCATTCTCAATTCTCATTTCTGCTCTCTCAATTGCTCTTGACATTGGTTTTCCCGTACGGTACCGTTATCTTGTTGATTGCTCTACAATCCACGCACATCCTCCAAGTTCCATCCTTTTTGGGTACCAATAGGACGGGAACGGAGCAAGGGCTCATGCTCTATCTCACAAAACCTTTCTCAAGAAACTCCTCAACTTGCCTTTGAAGCTCTTTTGTCTCTTCTGGATTACTCCTATAAGCAGGCCTATNGAGTATCAAAGAGCTCACCAATATCCTTAGCCCCACGGTGGGCGCCAAACTGTTTACCCTCGAATCCGGATAACAATTGAATTTATATGGGGTTTTAAGGATCCGTGAACTAAAAGATACAAAAGGTTTTTAGGTTAAGGAAAATAAAGATAAAGACTCAACAATTGCCGTTAAAGTAAATAATCGCAGAATATAATATTGCTTAGAACAATTGTGCTTGATGATCCACAAGAATTTAGAGAGATCCCCTTTTATACATTCTGATTAAGGGTAAAAATAAGGTAGGTAAATTGATTACATCGTGGATCCCTGTAATTACGCCTTAATGGCCTGAAGTGGTTGAGAAAATCACGTTTGGGCGAGATATCCGGCGACGCTTGGTTATCCGTTACGAGTCCGGCTTCCGACCTTGTGTGTTTCTCCATCCGGTGGTGACTCCTATCGAGCTCTGTAACGGTCTCGAAATGACTCGACCTCGGTTGTAGACGTGGCCGTCGTTCTACCTTGCATCCAGGTCGGGTTCGATGGCCCCGATTTGCTCCGGACCGGACCCAACCCGGTCGGGCTCAAGCAAAAAAAAAAAAAAAAAAAAAGGGTATCACCCAATACACTAGTATTATGAATAAGGTAGGTCATAAATTTTCAATAGTTAACTATTTTGTCCTTTGCTTTTTGTTTGGTGGGAATAACTAAAGCATGACACTTTCTGGTTGGGTTTTCATGATATCAGTTGGATTCAATGCAGCAGCAAGGTCAGTTTTCGCTGTAACTTATCTTTTTCGCGTTGTTCATTTCTCCTTTAGATATTTTATAAGGATATGGATTGAAAAGAATTTATCTTTTTTATTTGCTTTAATGTGACATGCTGATGAACAGTGTAAGAGTGAGCAATGAACTAGGAGCAAGGCATCCAAAATCAGCAGCTTTTTCTGTTGTTGTGGTTACGTCGTGTTCTTTCATTCTCTCAGTGATTGCTGCAGTCATCGTTCTTGCATTGCGTAATCTCATCAGTTATGCCTTCACTGGTGGTGAAGTCGTGGCTGCAGCTGTCTCCGATCTTTGTCCATTGCTTGCGATTTCCCTCATTCTCAATGGAATTCAACCCGTCTTGTCAGGTATGGATTTAGCATCTTATCTTCGCGGCCAAGTCTTTGATTCTCCTAGCTAGTTTGATTACCGAAAACAGATCAGCTTGTGTTTGTTGTCTGGATATAACATTGTCATTTAAGTTCCTATATGATCCCTTTAAATTCACTATACGAATTGTGATCGGATCTATTTCAGGTGTGGCTGTTGGCTGTGGATGGCAAACATTTGTGGCCTATGTAAATGTGGGCTGCTATTACATTGTTGGAGTTCCATTGGGTGCTCTTCTCGGCTTTCACTTCAAACTTGGCGCGAAGGTAATCACAATATATTCCATTAACATTCTCAAAACCAAATATCTAGATCAATCTATTTGTATTAAAGGAAAAATGGGTATATTATCTGGTGGATACAGGGTATATGGTCAGGAATGCTGGGAGGTACAGTGATGCAAACAATCATCTTGATATGGATCACTGCTCGAACCGATTGGAATAAAGAGGTAAACAATATCTCTTTACTTTTTCTAATGCTTGTAGTTAACCAGGTAGAAATAGACATCATTCTTTCTAATGTACCATTCGGAAACAGCCTCTCTTCCTTCCTAGGGTAGAGGTAAGGTCTGTCTACACACTACCCTTCCCAGACCCCACTTGTAGCATTTCACTAGGTTGTTGATAAGTCGTCTTTTTACCAATCTATCATAGATCATTTCTGCAAAAAAATTGGTTTAACTAATAAACCAAGTTAAGATTTAAGTTAGTCATAATATCCTGAATATGTCGCACCATTCTTGAAAAGGATCTCTGCTTCTACTACCAGTGATGCCATAAATCGGAGGAATTTGGTCTTACTGCAAAAAATTATTACGCGAGCATTCTTTCCTTAAGCTAAACGTGAATTACGAGTAGAAGCAGATCTAGAACATGTTCAATGAGTTCAACTTAACCTGTTGTTTTCGGCTTGTTCCATAAGCACATACGCAAAAAAAATTATACTTGTTTTTGTGTGTGCGTGTGTGATTATGAATCCACTGACTATAAATTCTGTATTCACCTGGTGGTTGCAGGTGGAATCAGCTCTGTATAGGTTGAAAAAGTGGGATGACAAGAAAGAATCAATTCTAGAGGAATAGAAAAAACTGGACAAAGAGGAGATTCATACCAAAGGGTTGTTAATGTTCTCTCACAAATGGGGTTTAGAGAGCTTAATGATTCAAGAATAATTTGAATGAAAATGACCAAGAAAATTATGAAATTGACATAGAAAAGGTACAATTAGCAGGAGAAAATCATGAACTTGACATAGTGTAATATCTCCAACGCATTTATGCTCATACTTTTCAATAATTTTTTGAGAATGAAGGCATCTTTATAATCCTTGCTGCTTCTTTTTCCCAAAATTAATTGAATTTATCGAATTGATATGTCTTAAGTTGAGACCCTCAACGGTATTAATACCAAAAATTGCAACGTCTCAAGAAAACCAAACTAGGGTCCTCTTTATAGGATCCAAAAGTAAATACAAGCCAATGGTCCATAGTTTAAATAAACTACAAGAAATAATTTTGTTAATCAAGAAATGTATTTAGTCAAATTTAACAAATGCATTTATAAACAAGCAATGTATGAGTATTGTCATGGGCGGCTTTCCAGCCATACCCCATGACCCCTTGGGCGCGCCCCGTGGCGTCCTAGCAAGTCTCCCAATGCCTAGCGCCACGGACGACCCCGTGGTCTTGGCCGCGCCAAGTGACAAGCGCGCAGGTGCCTTTGTCGTCCCACCGATATCCCTCGCCAGCGCCAAGTTGCAGGAAGATGCCAACAGCATTGCGCGCGCAGACAACGCCGCGCGCGCAGACCGTGATACCAAAGACACTGCCGCTGACAACGGACCTGCTGCTGCCTTATAGAAAACTAAGTCATTTTCATTGTAAATATAGAGTAGTTTTATTTCATGTACTTCTATTATGTTTCTCTAGCTTAGTCAAGTCTAGTCTTGTAGTTTTGGATTATTTTTTTTAAGCATTATTAGGGAGAATCAAGCAATCAAACTTTCTAGCAAGCAATCAATTCTCTATGCTGGTGTCTCTCCCCCTCGACACCGCGTTGCTTTTCTTTAATAGCTTTCATTAATGCAATCAAGCTTTCTTTCATTCTCAATTCTCATTTCTGCTCTCTCAATTGCTCTTGACATTGGTTTTCCCGTACGGCACTGACAATCTAGTCTAGCGTACGGAGGGGACCTCAGTTGGCGGACAGTAACTGTACTGACATCAGTTGCTTAGCCTTACGTCGCCCTTCCGAGGAATCTCAGGAAGGCGCCGCGTAACAGTTGGTATCAGAGCCTAGGCTCGACATCGGACGAGGGAACGCATTGACATTACCACCATTTCTGACCATGGTGAATCATGGGGACCGTATTGCGGCCCTTGAAGAAACAGTTGAGGTATTACGACCCATCGTGGATACGGTGCCTGAACTAAGAACCAGCCTAGCGCAAAGGTTGGACGACCTGGACTGCAGAGTACTCCAGGCCGAAGCTGACATAGAAAACATCAGTCGCGACTCCGAGGGAGACCAGCAGACAGCAGCCACAGAGGCAGCCGAAATTTTTGATAAATTCGAGGGACTCCAACAAGAGCGCACCGAGGATTTAGCCTACAGGGCACAAGAGGCAGATAGGGTGACTGCCATGCAACAAAGTATTGACAAATTGACAGACGAGCTCAATGTTGTCAATGCTGCTTTACAGGGCCTACTTCGAGGAGGTGGAAACCAAATCGGGGGCGCTGTGAACCCCGCTTCCGCGACACAAAAACTGAAAATTCCTGAGCCAAAGCCATACAGTGAAGCTAGGAATGCCAAGGAAGTGGAGAACTTCATCTTTGACGCCGAACAATATTTCGATGTTGTTGGGGGCCTGGAGGAAGCTAAGAAGGTAGCAACTGCTACCATGTATCTTCAGGGTGATGCTAAACTCTGGTGGCGGGTGAAGTACGAAGCCATCAGGGCCGGTNGCCGTGCGGGCGACATAGACAATGTCAAACTCAGTGAGCGGGATTTGCCATTTTTCTAGCCTTTCTGTGGTCATCGATTTTTGGAATATGTACTTCAAAGGATCTAATCTGGTTATCAGATAGGTGGTATAAGCCAACAAGTAATGCCTAAGCTTCTGAGCGACCTAAGTTAGGGCGCAGCAAGTTCTTTCCAACAAAGTGTACTTCGCTTCATAACTAGTGAACTTCTTGTTCAAGTAGTATATGGCTTGTTCTTTTTTCCCGGTCGCATCATGTTGCCCGAGAACACATCCAAAAGAATTCTCCAACACTGTCAAGTACAATAACAAAGGCCTTCCAAGCTCGGGTGGGACCAACACCGGCGGATTTGACAGATGTTCTTTGATTTTGTCGAAAGCTTCTTGACACTCATCTGTCCATCTAATTGCCGCATCTTTCTTCAATAGTTTGAATATGGGCTCGCAGGTGGTAGTCAGCTACGCAATGAATCTGCTGATGTATACTCACCTCCCCAGCCAGTGGGTGGAATAGCTAAAGAGGTACCGGTGAAGCTTGGCCCTTACGAAGGAAAATTCAACCTGCGAGTGGTGATCATAGATGACTTTGAGCTGATAGTTGGGCTGGAATTCCTAAGGCAAACCAACACCATGCCTGTACCATTTGCAGACATGCTACTGATGATGGGAACCAATAGGGCCAAGCCCTGCATTATCCCGTGCATACCCATGAAGATGGCCGTTGAGAACATCTCGGTCTTGCAGTTGAAGAAGGGGGTCAAAAGGAATGAACCTACGTTCCTGGCAACCCTCTGCATTGAAGATATAGAACGCTCCTCGGATCCCATTCCTAAGCCCGTGAAGGAGCTACTACTGGAGTTTGAAGATGTCATGCCACAAGACATACCAAAGCGGCTCCCGCCTAGGCGCATTGTGGACCATGAAATTGAATTGGTGCCGGGCGCGAAGCCACCTGCCCGGGCGCCTTACAGAATGTCACAATCCGAACTCACCGAGCTTCGGAGACAATTGACGGAAATGCTAGATACAGGGATCATTGTACCCTCCAAGTCCCCATATGGGTCCCCTGTTCTATTCCAAAAGAAACATGATGGCAGCCTGCGACTCTGTGTGGATTATCGAGCTCTAAACAAAATCAGCGTGAAGAACAAGTACCCTATCCCTCTAATGGCAGACTTTTTCGATAGACTGGGTGGTGCGACAGTGTTTACCAAGATAGACCTCAAGATAGGTTACTGGCAAGTTCGGATCGCAGAGGGTGATGAACACAAGACGACCTGTGTGACAAGATATGGGTCGTACGACTTCCTGGTCATGCCGTTCGGCTTGACTAACGCTCCAGCTACATTTTGCACTCTGATGAACCAAGTCTTCCGAGAGTACATTGACGAATTCGTGGTGGTCTACTTGGATGACATTGTGGTATATAGCCAAACATTGGAAGAACACCTAGTGCACTTGCGGAAGGTCCTAGCTCGTTTGCGGGAGCATGAACTCTATGCGAAGCTATCCAAGTGCTCTTTCTTAAATCAAATTGACTTCCTCGGACATGTCATCGAGGAAGGGCGCATCAAGATGGACCAACAGAAGATTCAAGCCATCACAGATTGGCCGCCGCCTAAGGATGTCCACGCCTTGAGGGCGTTCCTTGGCCTATGCAACTTCTACCGGCGGTTTGTGAAGAACTACTCCCTTATCGCAGTGCCATTGACAGAACTCCTCAAGAAGGTCACACCCTGGGATTGGGTACCGAGGAGAGCGGAGGCCTTCAACGCATTAAAAGCAGCTATGTCTAGTAGCCCGTCTTGGCTCTCCCTGATTTGGCCAAGCCATTCGAGGTACAAACGGATGCATCTAACTATGCCCTTGGCGGAGTCTTGCTACAAGAAGGGCACCCTGTAGCGTACGAGAGTCAGAAGCTGAAGGATGCAGAGCGGCGCTATGCCGCCCATGAGAAAGAATTATTGGTTGTCATCCACTTCTTGCGCCTTTGGAGGCAGTATCTGCTGGGGACCCCGTTCGTGGTCAAGACAGACAACACAGCTATCAGCCATTTCATGACCCAGCCGAAGCTGAATGGTCGGCAGGCCAGGTGGCAGGAACTCCTAGCTGAATTCCACTTCAACCTGGAGTACCGCAGTGGAAAGACCAATCATGTTGCTGATGCACTCAGCCGGAGAGCTGATCTAGCATCGGTGTGCCTACTCGCCACCCTAAGGGGGAGCGAAGTAGCCACCTCCATCAAGGACCAGATACAGGATCTACTCATCAAGGATCCTGCTGCTCAGTATTTGGTTGATTTGGTAGGACAGGGCAAGACTCGCCAGTTCTACATGGAAGATGGTTTTCTGAAAGCCAAAGGGAACCGACTTTATGTTTCGAAAGGAGGAGATCTGCGAAGGACTCTTCTAGCGGAATGTCATGATACTGTGGGCCAGCCATCCCGGTGAAGAACGCACCATGGCGTTACTTCGTCGTGCCTATCATTAGCCTCAAATGGCCGATGATGTCGCTCAGTATGTGAAAACTTGTCTAGTATGCCAGAAGGACAAGTCGGACCGCTTGACACAAGCGGGACTCTTGGAACCACTAGCTGTCCCAAAGAGACCTTGGGAAAGAGTTTTCCTGGATTTCATCACTGGATTGCCCAAGGTCGGAGATCTCACAACTATCTTGGTTGTGGTGGACCGATTTTCCAAGTATGCCACCTTTATTGCAGCCCCACAATATATATCAGCAGAAGATACAGCTCGACTCTTCTTCTCTCATGTCGTCAAATATTGGGGCCTGCCCAAAGACATTGTAGTGATCGCGACTCACGCTTCACTAGCAACTTTTGGACCCAACTCTTTAAGTGCCTTGGGTCAAAATTGAGTCACAGCTCAAGTTTTCATCCGCAATCTGATGGCCAGACGGAGCGGTTCAATGGTATGTTGGAGGAATATCTCCGCCACTTTGTAACCGGATCGCAGAAGAATTGGGTGAAGCTTTTGGATGCTGCTCAACTGTGTTTCAATTCACAAAGAGCTCTAGTACAAACAAAAGCGCTTTTGAAATTGTTACCGGACAACAACCGCTACTCCCACACACTGTGAATGAACCAAACACGGCTAAATCTCCTCGAGCTGCTAGCTTCTCAAAAGAGTGGAAGCGGAATTTGGAGATAGTGCGGAGTATCTTGTCAAAGCTCAAAAGCGGATGAAGAGGCATGCTGATCAGAATCGTTGCTTTGTTGAATATCAAGTAGGAGACAAAGTGATGGTCAAAATCCCAAAGCGGTACTTATTTGCGGGGGTCCATGACCCTCGCCTATTGCAAAAATACATGGACCCTTGTCCATTAAAAGGCGCATTGGGAAAATTGCATACCGGGTGGATACCCCAGCTTGGTGGAAAATTCATCTCGTCTTCCATGTCAGTCTCCTGAAACCTTTTCGGGAAGACACGGAGGATCCTTCAAGGAGCCAGCTCACATTACCCAGTATTCAAGGTCCCAATGCAACCGGGAAAAGGCGTGTTGAAGCTATCCTTGATGACAGAGTGATTCATGCCTCAAGGAAAGATCACCAAGAGTTCTTGGTGAAATAGCAGGGTTGTGATGCAGAAGAGGATACTTGGGAGAGGGGAACAAACCTCAAAGCCTACAAGAGCCTCATTGAAGATTATTTTGCAAGTAAGGCGCCGAGGACGTCGCCAACTCAGGTGGGGGAGAATGTCATGGGCGACTTTCCAGCCATACCCCATGGCCCCTTGGGCGCGCCCCGTGGCGTCCTAGCAAGCCTCCCAATGCCTAGCGCCACGGACGGCCCCGTGGTCTTGACCGCGCCAAGTGACAAGCGCGCAGGTGCCTCTGTCGCCCCACCGATATCTCTCGCCAGCGCCAAGCCACAGGCAGATGCCAACAGTGCCGCGCGGGCAGACAACGCCGCGCACACAGACCGTGATGCCAAAGACACTACTGCTGACAACGGACCTGCTGCTGCCTTATAGAAAACTAATTCATTTTCATTGTAAATATACAGTAGGTTTATTTCATGTACTTCCATTATGTTTCTCTAGCTTAGTCAAGTCTAGTGTTGTAGTTTTAGATATTTTTATTAAGCATTATTAGGGGGGGGGGGGGGATCAAGCAATCAAACTTTCTAGCAAGCAATCAATTCTCTGTACTGGTGTCTCTCCCCCTCGACACCGTGTTGCTTTTCTGTAATAGCTTTCATTAATGCAATCAATCTTTCTTTCATTCTCAATTCTCATTTCTGTTCTCTCAATTGCTCTTGAAATTGGTTTTCCCGTACGACACTGACAATCTAGTCTAGCGTACGGAGGGGACCTCAGTTGGCGGACAGTAACTGTACTGACATCAGTTGCTTAGCCTTACATCGCCCTTCCAAGGAATCTCAGGAAGAGGCCGCGTAACAGTATATATGTAATATGTTAAATATTTGTACTGGTGGATGGGCCAAGAGAGACCCAAAAAAATCATAAGACATTTGGCCGGTCGGTCGAGAATAATTTCAACCACTAGCCAAATATACAAAATATATATACTAATTGTATTTATATTATATGTTATAAGGAAAATATATATTTTTTTGCTATTTTTTTTAAGGCGGTTATATAATGTAGATTGTCCAAAAAGAAAGAAATACTCTCTCCGGTATACTTTAAGAAATTTTTTTTCTCTTTTCACACATATTAAGGAATTCACCTTTTAGCATTAATTAACAATGAAATTTACCATATTAACCTTAATCTGTTCATTGAAAATATAACAAACTCTTAGGCTCTTTACTCGAAGGGCAACTTTGGAAAAAAGAAGTTAATTCCTTCTTGATATCTGAAAAAATCAAATATTATGAACCACAAAAAAAAATCCTAAAAATCAATTAAAGTTTACCGGAGAAAGTAACGAACAAGAGGACCGTTGTGGTGGGTTGTTCTGTTTTTTTCATCCAGTGTCCATACTGCGTCAATATTCCCCATTTTAGATCTCTTTTTGCAATGCATTTTTAAGGCTAAGACTTTCTTTCTTTCGACCTCTTTTTTTATGCCAGCGAGTACATTTGAAGCTCCATGTCAAGCGTATCTCAATCAGTCTAGCTCAGTGAGCAAAGGTTCGAATAGTGTTAAAAATAGGAGAAATTTTCACAAACCACTATTGTTTAGTTGTTATTAGCTAGTTATAACTACTATTTACTATATTACTTCTTATAGTTATGTTTTCAGATTTTTAGAGTGTATTCGATGTATTTAAGCTATTGTATTCATGAATACAGTAGCATTTCTCGGCGTGAAACAGGGATTACAACTAGAGAGATTATTGTATTCGACTGTATTCACGGCGTGAAACAGGGGATTACAGCTAGACAGATTATTGTATTCGACTGTATTCACGATATGTGTTTGTGAATACAGCAACATAAATAGCGCAATTCATGGTTTATTCAGTTGTTTTTAAACGGAAAGTGAATCAATTAACATAATAGACTCCTAATATAACTCAAACTCAATTATAACACACAAAATTTGTATTTCCAGTTATAAAAAAGATTCTCAATCTAAAAACACTCCAAAAACATAGCAATCTTCAAATAAATTATATAATTACATTGAATACAGTTAAATACATAAAAAATTATTGAATACATGAAGTAGCAGGTCATCTATAATGCAAAAACATATGAATACATACTGCAGATACATTTGATGCATATATACATCTGAATACATAAATTATATTAATTAAAAAAAATATATGAATACATTCATGGAATATAGCGAGACAGTGAATACAATGAAATACATGGAATAGAACGAGATACATTGAAATACAATGGAAAAAAAAGACAATGAATACAACGAAATACATAGAATACAACGAGATACATTGAAATACAATAAAAAAAAGGTAATAGACTCTTCAAGTTGCTCACCCCAAACTCCGTCGTCTTTGTTCAAGAACAAACCTAATATCGTCTCGTCAAGAGGGCCGCGATTCTGACTCGAAACTCTCAAAATTTAGCGCAAAAACGAAAGAAATTCCTTATTTTCAATAGTAGATTGTCTTCTTTTGTTAGTAATTACGAATTTGGTAGATGAAGAAAAGCAGTAATGGAGGCGGTGAGAGGCAAGAGTTGCAGTGGCCATGTCCAGATTGAGAAGTCAAAAAGCCAATTTACCTTGTCAATTTGGGACCAAAAGAAAAAACCTCCACTTATTCGAGACACAAGCAACACAAGTGTATCAAAGTCTATCACAAGTTCGATAGCTAATAATCCAATTATTATCCAGATACCAAGCCGAAGGACACTGGGTTCCGAACACAAAGTACGAAGAAACATTCTGAACCAAACTATTAGAACTCCAACAAAATCCAAAACTGAATCGATCAGGAAGTAATATTCCACTGACAATGAAAATTTCGTGAGACAATGGAGATGAATTCGTAAAGAATAGTGGTTGTATTCATGGAGAAACACTGGCGTTGAGAGAGACAGAGGGTGGAGAAAAATCTGAAAGAATGAGAGAGAAAAATAATACAAAGAGTATTTTATGGCTTAAGGGTAGGAGGTAACCATAAATAGATATTTCGCTATAAAAATCAAAAGGTAGCTATGGAATATAATTTTTTAAAAGGGTATTTATTTAAAACAAATAAGGTTCAACCTTTGCTATAGGAGGTAAAGATTCTTAAAAGGAACCTTACAAAAACTTTTAATTCAGATTACCTAGGAAGAATGTGTTACATTTTCATGCCATAATTAGTCTCATTAATGTCAACAAACGACTATTACAAGCACGAAATATGTAACAAGAATACAATTATCAGTTTCATACCATAATTAGTCTCAATAGAGTCAATCAACAACCTATTACGAACACAAAATAGCAAGAATACAATTACATCTTTGTCATATTTCTATCCCGCTACTGAATCAAGTGATGGATTAGGAATGGTTTAGCCCGGAATCATGGTCGAACATAAGGTTTGTGTACTGTGCTTGGTTTAGAAATAAAGTTACACCTGTCATGACCCAAAATCCCTCCGAATGAGTCGTGATGGTACCTAGTCTCTGAGACTAGGTAAGCCTAACATTATCAGAAATAACGACAATATTTATTAACTTCGAACAATTCCAAAATAGAAATATCTGAACAATTTATAATCCCAAAACTGGTAGTACAAGTCATAAGCCTTTCTAGGAGTAGTTGTACAAAATGAAGACATCACTGTTCCAGAAAAAAAAGAAAACAATTGAAATAAGTACAACAGAAGGTGACTCTGAGACCTGCGAATGCAGCAGCAAGTTTACCTTGAGTCTCCACAGTAACGATCCGCACAGCTAATAACGACCGAATACCTGGATCTGTACAAAAATGTACAGAAGTGTAGTATGAGCACACCACAGCGGTGCCAGTAAGTATCAAGACTAACCTCGGTAGAGTAGTGACGAAGAACAGTCAAGACACCTACGGGTCTAATAAGCCGAACAGGATATGACATACAGCTAACAAGATAAAGATAATAAAGTAACTCCAATAGCAGGTAGAAATCAAATTACAGACAGTAGAGACGATAAGGGAAGAATACGGATGGTAACGAAAAGTAACCAAGTAAATTAACACCAACATAGCTGGGATACAAACAAGTAAAAATGTGTTAAATAAGGAAAGCGATGTTAACTCAATCAATCGCATCATTCCTAATACACAATTCCGACCATCCCAATCCTCGAAGTCTCGTAACAAAATCACAACTCCCAAACCTTTAACACACATGGAACCTTGTGCCCACATATTTCCTTTTCACTTAACACGGCAAAATTCACGTGCTACTCAATACATCATATCCATATCAACTGCGAATTAAGATGTTCAAGAAGTTCTATCTATATTTCATAAAGTAAATTTACAGTTTCTAAACCAAGTAGGAACCTGTGAGAAAGAGGAAGTTATTTTTATTTTTATTTTTTTGAAATCATTTGAGTGAAGAAAATAATATTTTCGAATAAAATTAAAAACCGAATAGCTATTGCATTTAATATTTATTAAGTTAAAACATAATAACATCCCTTTTTAAATAAAATAGAGGAAAACCTTAGGCAAGTGAAGAAGATTAAGCTGGGGAAGCAATTGAAATAAAATATAATGATTATTAGAAATAATAGATACTAAAATATACTGCGAGTTCTAACTTAAAGGCACACAGGGAAGCATGATATTAATTCCTTCATTTTAAATCACGATATTACGAATGACTCTACAGGACAGGAGGAAATGACTCAACGTAGTAAATTTACTTTGAAAATTAATTCACCAGAATAATAGTATTAGGAAAAGAACTCAGAAAATGACGGCAAGTCAATAAGTCAATGACAATAACTCGATCCTCAAAACTTAGTGAAAACCAGAAATACAAATTATCAAAGTCTTGCACGAAGGCACTAAAGTCAATACAGTAAAACAGGGGATACAAAATACAAGATATATTGCGGCGCGCAACCCGATACCACCATATAATATCAATTCACCCTTATTCCTCCTCAATATAACACCCTTATTTCTCCTGTTGTGGCGTGCAACCCGATCCCACCGTACAATATCAATATCATAACAATAAACATAATATATTGCGGCGCACAACCCGATCCCACCGTATAATATCAATTCACCTTTATTCCTCCTCAACATATCACCCTTATTCTTCCTGTTGCGGCGTGCAACCCTATCCCACCGTACATAATTTAAATCAACAACACAATTACAAGAATTTCTACCACCAAGAGTATGATTACACGGCAACAAGAGAATCACGTAAAAATCAAATGAATACAACAACCTTTACAAAACAACAGACATGTAAGGCACGTGATAACTACACAGACAACCACAACAATTTGGATATGTAGCATATATGCACAAGGTAAAGAAGTGCTAACAACATCGATAGAGCATGTAGAGGTGAAACTAGCAAATAGGAAACTCAATCATATCAGAACAACTTCCTACTTAGTGAATATAAGGACCTAAGAACCCTAAAAGGTAAATTTTTCGCAAATAAGTCCGAGCACGCACTCGTCGCCTCGCGTACACGGACTACAATTAGCATAGAAGACTCAAATCCTAAGGGGAAATTCGCCACGCAAGGTTAGGCAAGATACTTACCTCAAGGCCTGAACACTCGGTTCATCAAATCCATGAATGCTGCTGGGGCATTTATCAACCCAAATGACATCACTAATAACTCGTAATGCCCGTACCTAGTGCGGAAAGCTGTCTTAGGGACGTCAGATGCCCTAATCCTCAACTGATGGAAGCTAGATCTCAAATCAATCTCCGAAAACACTTTGGCACCCTGAAGCTGGTCAAACAAATCATCAATCCTTGGCAATGGATACTTGTTTTTGATGATGACCTTGTTCAACTGCCGATAATCAATACACATTCTCATCGATCCATCCTTTTTCTTAACAAACAATACCGGCGCACCCCAGGGCGAGACACTAGGTCTAATGAAGCCCTTATCAAGCAGGTCCTGCAACTGTTCTTTCAACTCCTTCAACTCTGGCGGGCCATACAATATGCCGGAATAGAAATGGGCTGGGTGCCCGGAGCCAAATGAACGCAAAAGTCGATATCCCTGTCGGGTAGCATCCCAGGCAGGTCTAAAGGAAATACCTCTGGGAACTCACGTACAACGGGCACAAAATCCATAGAAGGAACCTCAGCACTAGAATCACGAACAAACGCCAAATAAGCCAAACACCCTTTTTCAACCATACGCCGAGCCTTTATATAAGAAACAACCCTACTAACAGAATGACTGGGAGTCCCTCTCCACTCCAAACGAGGAAAAACCGGCAAGGCTAAGGTCATAGTCTTGGCGTAACAGTCCAATACAGCATGATAAGGGGATAACCAATCCATCCCCAAGGTGACATCGAAGTCTACCATATCAAGAAGTAAAAGATCCACACGGGTCTCAAGACCCCCCAATAACAACCACACACGAGCGATAGTCTCGATCTACAATAAATAGAACCACCCACCGGTGTAGAAACATATACAGGTGCACATAAAGAATCATGAGGCACAACCAGATAAGGGGCAAGATATGATGACACACAGGAATATGTAGACCCCGAATCAAATAGAACCGAAGCATCTCTACTGCAAACCGAAACTGTACCTATAATGACTGCATTGGAGGCCTCAACCTAAGGTCTGGCTGGGATAACATAATATCGGGGCTGGGCCCTACCACCCCGAACTACATCTCGAGGACGGCCTCTTGCTGGCTGGCCTCCACCTCTAGCTGCTTGACCTTCGCCTCTAACGGCCTGACCTCCACCTCTAACGGCCTGACCTCCACCTCTAACACCTCGAACCCTACCTCTAGCTGGCTGGGCGCACGGTGGAACACTCGGTGCCTGAACCATGGCACGGGAACCCTGATGCTGAGAGTTGCTCGGTGCTCGAGGGAAAAATCTAGCAATATGCCTCGTATCGCCACAAACAAGCCCTCGACTGCTGGGACTGCTAACCCTAAAACTGGCACTGACGGCCTGAGTTACCACCCTGTAAACTCTGGAGCGGAGGTGCACTGATAGGAGCTGGTGATGCACTGTAGGGTAGTTGATACGAATACTGCATATGAGAACCACAGCCACCTGGAGCACCCTGAAAAGCCTAAAGTGCAGGATGAAACGGCCAGGCAGGATGGCCCCTACCAAAAGAATCCCTGCCTCCAGACGAGGCACCACTGAATCTGCCCGAATGACGAGGTCTCTTGTCAGACCCCTGACCACTCCCCTGTGATAGAACCATCTCAATTCGCCGGGCCACATTGGCCGTCTCCTGAAAAGAAATCTCACTCCCTGTCTCCTTAGCCATCTGCAATCGAATAGGTTGAGCGAGTCCCTCAATGTACCTCCTCACTCTCTCCCTCTCAGTTGGAAGTATAATAAGAGCATGATGGGCCAAGGCATTAAATCTGGTCTTGTACTGAGTGACGGTCATAGAACCTTGCTGGAGACGCTCAAACTGCCTCCGATACTCCTCCCTCTGAGTGATAGGAAGAAACTTCTCCAGAAATAGCTGAGAGAACTAATCCCAAGTCAAAGCCGGTGACCCAGCTGGTCTAGCCAAACAATAATCTCTCCACCAAGTCTTGGCGGAACCTGACAGACGAAAAGCAGCAAAGTCGACCCCATTGGTCTCCACCATCCCCATGTTCCGAAGAACCTCGTGACAGTTGTCCAAATAGTCTCGGGGATCCTCTGAGGATGTACCACCATAAGTAGTAGTGAATAGCTTGGTGAACCTTTCGAACCTCCACAAAACATCAGCCGACATAGCTGCTCCATCACCGGTCTGAGCTACCACACCCGGCTAAACTACTCCAACTGGCTGAGCTGCTGGAGTCGGAAACTGAAGAGCCATCTGCTCCGGAGTGCGAGTAGCGGGAGTCTGCGCTCCTCCCCCATCCTAAGAGACGGCTGGTGCTACAAGTAGTAAGCCTACCTGAGCGACACTTCCCATAAGGCCCACTAGACGGACCAGAGCATCCTCGAGTACCAGGGTAGCGATGAACCCCTCTAGGACCTGAGCTGGCCCCGATGGAACTGTCTGGGCCGGAACCTCCTCCTCGAACTCTACCTAAGGCTTCGCCGCTGGTGCTGCTGCTCTGGGCTGAGCTCTGCCCCTGCCTCGCCTTCTACCACGGCCTCGGCCTCGTCCTCTGCCCCTTGTAGGAGCTGCCACTGGGGGCTCGGGCTGCTGATAAGTGGATGAAGAAGCACGTGTTCTTGCCATCTGCGAAAGAACGGCGTAGAAGTTAATTAGCATTGAGAAATCAAGTCGCAAGACAGGAAGGAATAGATGTGAAGTTTTCCTAAACTCTGCAGCCTCTGGGGATAAGCACAGACGTCTCCGTACCGATCCCTCAGACTCTACCTAGCTTGTTCGTGAATTGTGAGACCTAGGCAACCTAGAGCTCTGATACCAACTTGTCACGACCCGGATTTCCCACCCTCGAGAGTCGTGATGGCGCCTACTCGTGAAAGCTAGGTAAGCCAACTATTAAGGTTCAACACATTAACAATCAACCCAAAAAATTATAAACAGTAACTATAGCTAAACAAATGAAAAGCGCGGAGGAGTTAAAATAAATCCAAATACTTCAATACATGTCTACCCACGAATATGGTGTCACGAATTCACGAACATCTACGAATTTCTACAAATACTGGTCTGAAAAGAAAAGTACAACTGTTCTCGAAATGAAAAGAGACAGTAGAAAGCTAAAACAGAGAAGGGGGACTCTAGGCTCTGCGGACGCCAGCAGATACACCTTGGTCTCCCTGGACTGAAGGCAACTACCTCAGCTACTCACCGGGTCCGGTACCAAAATCTGCACAAAAGAGTGCAGAGTGTAGCATCAGTACAACTGACCCCATGTACTGAGTAAGTGTCGAGCCTAACCTCGGCGAAGTAGTGACGAGGCTAGGACACGACAATCATGTATACCTGTGAAGTTAAATCATATGCAAACTGAATCATAATAACAGGAATCAACAGAATAAGGTGGGAAGGGGACATGCTGCGGGGAATATCAGATTCTAACAATAAGCCCATAAAGAAGCATAATGAACATCATATCTATATCAACAAGAATAATGAAACGATAACACGTGCACGGAATCACCCTTCGTGCTTTTACTCTCGTCCTCACCATATGAATCAACAGGAACGGCACGGTATCACCCTTCGTGCATTACCTCACATAATCATGGCACGACATCACCCTTCGTGCACTATTCCTCACAATATCGGCACGTCATCACCCTTCGTGCATTAACTCTCAAATCATGGCACGGCATCACCCTTCTTGCATTAACACTCATAATATCGGCACGGCATCACCCTACGTGCTTTACACTCTCTCACAATATCATACACTGCATCACCCTTCGTGCTTTACACTCTTCCTTACCCAAACAATAGAAAACAATATGTCCCGGCAAGGGAATCAACAATATCAAAAATAATATCCCGGCAAGGGAATCAACAATATCCACAAAACATCCCGGCAAGGGATTCAGCTATAACCAATCTCGTTTCAACAATTTCTTTACAAAATGAAACTTCAATTTGAGTCAATACTCAACAATAGTCAATTTCCAAGAGACTTTCACAAGCTTTGTTCAACATTAATAATCATCAATTTGAGCATGATCGATACATAATAGAGTCACAACAATCATGGTATAAGACTCACGGGCATGCTTGACACCAACGTATAGATACTCGTCACCACACCTATACGCCGTACTCGATACTAACACCTAGAAAATAGACCACAACTCCTATTCCCTCAAGCTAAGGTTAGGCCAAACACTTACCTCGAATCCACGGATAAGATTAAGCCTCAACTACCGCTTTACCTCTCGGTTCCACTTCCAATTCGCTTGTATCTAGCCATAATTTACTTAATAACATTAATAAATGCTAAATAAACCAATTCCAATGCATGATTGTTTTCCCCAAAAAGTCAAAAATTGACCCCGGGCCCGCTTGGTCAAAACCCAAAGTTCGAACCAAAACCCGATCACCCATTCACTCACGAACTCAAATATGCAATTAGTTTTGAAATCGGACCTCAAATTGAGGTCCAAATTCCCAAATTTTGAAAATCGTAACTTCTACCCAAAAACACCCAATTTCCCATGAAAAACCCAACATATTGAAGTGGAATCATGTAAAAAGATGTTATAGATTGAAGAAAATAAGTTAGAAGTTGTTTACCTATGATTTGGGGAAGAACCTTTCTTCGGAAAATCGCCCAAGAGAGCTTAGGGTTTGAGGGAGTTTGAAAAATGAAGAAAATCCCGTCTAAGTTGGAACTTACACAGGCACAGTTATCGCATTTGTGATGGCAGATTCGCAAATGCGAACTCGCAAATGCGGCACAGGCTTCGCAAATGCGAAGGTAGGCCTGCCTTGCTCTCTTCGCAATTGCGAACAATTAGTCGCAATTGCGATGACTGACCTCCCCTGATGACTTCGCATTTGCGAAGGGGA
This sequence comes from Nicotiana attenuata, assembly GCF_001879085.1. Classification (NCBI taxonomy): domain Eukaryota; kingdom Viridiplantae; phylum Streptophyta; class Magnoliopsida; order Solanales; family Solanaceae; genus Nicotiana; species Nicotiana attenuata. The sequence goes on from NW_017673403.1 coordinate 43,454, forward strand.
GATTGCAAATGCGATCAAATGCTGGCCAGACTTCCTCGCAATTACGATGAAGTCCTCAAAATTCGCAGGCCTAATAGGCTCGCAATTGTAGCATCTGAAACTTCCTAAGTCCAATTCACCCCGTAGTCTATCCAAAACTCATCCGAGCCCTCGGGGCTCCAAACCAAACATGCACGCAAGTCTAAAAACATCATACGGACTTGCTTGTGCGATCAAATCATCAAAATAACATCTGCCACTACGTTGGCCTTCCCTAGGTTCAGAAACATCCAACCTCACGAACTAATTGGCTAAAGCCTGAACATCCAAAGCAAGCAGTCTCTCACAGACCGGAATATACGCAAGACTGCCCATACTGGCTGACTTCCTACTCAAAGCATCTGCCACTACGTTGGCCTTCCCTGGGTGATACAAGATGGTGATATCATAGTCTTTCAAAAGCTCCAACCACCTCCTCTGCCTCAAATTTAGCTCCTTCTACTTGAACAAGTACTGCAAACTCTTGTGATCCGTGAACACCTCACATGACACGCCATATAAATAATGCCTCCAAATCTTCAGCGCGTGAACAATGGCTGCTAGCTCCAAATCATGAACTAGATAATTATTCTCGTGAATCTTCAACTGCCGCGAAGCACATGCAATAACCTTTCCATTCTGCATCAACACCACACCAAGTCCAATACGAGATGCGTCACAATACACTGTATATGGCCCTGAACCTGTAGGCAGTTCCAACACCGGCGCCGTAGTCAAAGCTATCTTGAGCTTCTGGAAGCTCGCCTCACACTCGTACGACCACCTGAACTGGGCACCCTTCTGGGTCAACCTGGTCATCGGGGCTACTATAGATGAAAACCCCTCCACAAACCGACGGTAATAACCCGCCAAACCCAAGAAACTCCGGATCTCTGTAGCTGATGTGGGTCGAGGCCAGTTCTTGACTGCCTCTATCTTCTTCGGATCCACTTGAATACCCACTGTTGATACGACGTGGCCCAGGAATGCAACTGAACTCAACCAAAACTCTCACTTCGAAAACTTAGCATACAACTGACTGTCTCTCAAAGTTAAAAGAACGACTCGAAGATGCTGCTCGTGCTCCTCTCGGCTGCGGGAGTAGATCAAAATATCATCAATGAAGACAATCACGAAGGAATCCAAATAAGGCCTGAACACTCGGTTCATCAAATCCATGAATGCTGCTGGGGAATTTGTCAGCCCAAATGACATCACTAAAAACTCGTAATTGCCGTACCGAGTGCGGAAAGCTGTCTTAGGGACGTCGGATGCCCTAATCCTCAATTGATGGTAGCCATATCTCAAATCAATCTTTGAAAACACTTTGGCACCCTGAAGCTGGTCAAACAAATCCTCAATCCTCGGTAATGGATACTTGTTCTCGATGGTGACCTTGTTCAAATGCCGATAATCAATACACATTCTCATCGATCCATCCTTCTTCTTAACAAACAATACCGGCGCACCCCAGGGCGAGACACTAGGTCTAATGAAGCCCTTATCAAGCAGGTCTTGCAACTGTTCTTTCAACCCCTTCAACTCTAGCGAGGCCATAGGATATGGCGGAATAGAAATGGGCTGGGTGACCAGAGCCAAATCAATGCAATAGTCGATATCCCTGTCGGGTGGCATCCCCGTCAGGTCTGAAGGAAATACATCTGGGAACTCACGAACAACGGGCACAGAATCCATAGAAGGAACCTCAGCACTAGAATCACAAACAAATGCCAAATAAGCCAAACACCCTTTTTTTGAACCATACGCCAAGCCTTTATATAAGAAACAACCCTACTGACAGAATGACTGGGAGTCCCTCTCCACTCTAAACGAGGTAAATCCGGCAAGGCTAAGGTCACAGTCTTGGCGTGACTGTCCAATGCAGCATGATAAGGGGATAACCAATCCATCCCCAAGATGACATCGAAGTCTACCATATCAAGAAGTAAAAGATCTACACGGGTCTCAAGACCCCCTAATAATAACCACACACGAGCGATAGACTCGATCTACAACAATAGAATCACCCACCGGTGTAGACACATATACAGGTGCACTCAAAGAATCACGAGGCATAACCAGATAAGGGGAAAAATAAGATGACACATAAGAATATGTAGACCCCGGATCAAATAGAACTGAAGCATCTCTACTGCAAACCGAAACCGTACATGTGATGACTGCATCGGAGGCCTCACCCTCAGGTCTGGCTGCGATAACATAACATCAGGACTGGGCCCCACCACCCTGAACTACATCACGAGGACGGCCTCCTGCTGGCTGGCGTCCACCTCTTGCTGCGTGACCTCCACCTCTAACAGCCTGACCTCCACCTCTAACGGCCTGGCCTCCACCTTTAAGACCTCGACCCCTACCTCTAGCTGGCTGGGCGGGCGGTGGAACACTCGGTGCCTGAACCGTGGCACAGGAACCCTGATGCTGAGAGCTGCTCGGTACCCGAGGGCAAAATCTAGTAATATGCCTCGTATCGCCACAAGTATAACAAGCCCTCGACTGCTGGGACTGCTGACCCTGAAACTGCCCCTGACGGCCTGAGTAACCACCTTGAAAACTCTGGAGCGGAGGTGCACTGATAGGAGCTGGTGATGCACTGTAGGGTAGCTGATCCAAATACTGCATATGAGAACCACGGCCAACTGGAGCACCCTGAGAAGCCTGAAGTGCTGAATGAAATGGCCTGGGAGGATGGACCCTACCAAAAGAATCCCTGCCTCTAGAAGAGGCACCACCGAATCTGCCTAAATGATGAGGCCTCTTGTCAGACCCCTGATCACTCCCCTGTGATAGAACCATCTCAACTCGCCGGGCCACATTGGCCGCCTCCTGAAAAGAAGTCTCGCTCCCTGTCTCCTTAGCCATCTGCAATCGAATAGGCTGAGCGAGTCCCTCAATGAACCTCCTCACTCTCTTCCTCTCAGTGGGAAGCATAATAAGAGCATGACGGGCCAAGGCAATAAATCTGGTCTCGTACTGAGTGACGATCATAGAACCTTGCTGGAGACGCTCAAACTGCCTCCGATAGTCCTGCCTCTGAGGGATAGGAAGAAACTTCTCTAGAAATAGTTGAGAGAACTTATCCCAAGTCAATGCCGGTGACCCAGCTGGTCAAGCCGAACAATAATCTCTCCACCAAGTCTTGGCGGAACCTGACAAACGAAAAGCAGCAAAGTCGACCCTATTGGTCTCCACTATCCCCATGTTCCGAAGAACCTCGTCACAGCTCTGCCCCTGCCTCGGGTTCTAGCACGGCCTCGGCCTCGACCACTGCCCCTCGTAGGATCTACCATTAGGGATCGGGCTGCTGGTCAGTGGATGAAGAAGCACGTGTTCTCGCCATCTGCGAAAGAACATAGTAGAAGTTCAATTAGCATTGAGAGATCAAGTCCCACGAGAGGAAGGAATAGATGTGAAGTTTTCCTAAACTCTGTAGCCTCTGGGGGATAAGCACAGACGTCTCCGTACCGATCCCTCAGACTCTACCTAGCTTGTTCGTGAATTGTGAGACCTAGGCAACCTAGAGCTCTGATACCAACTTGTCATGACCTGGATTTCCCACCCTCGGGAGTCGTGATAGCGCCTACTCCTGAAAGCTAGGCAAGCTAACTATTAAGGTTCAACACATTAACAATCCACCCAAACAATTATAAACAGTAACTATAGCTAAACAAATGAAAAGCGTGGAAGAATTAAAATAAATCCAAATACTTCAATACAAGTCTACCCACGAATCTGGTGTCACGAATTCACAAACATCTACGAATTTCTACAAATATTGGTCTCAAAAGAAAAGTACAACTGTTCTCGGAATGAAAAGAGACAGCAGAAAGCTAAAACAGGGAAGGGGGACTCTAGGCTCTGCGGACGCCAGCAGATCTACCTTGGTCTCCCTGGACTGAAGGCAACTACCTCAGCTACTCACCGGGTCCGGTACCAAAATCTGCACAAAAAAGTGCAGAGTGTAGCATCAGTACAACGACCCCATGTACTGAGTAAGTGTCAAGCCTAACCTCGGCGAAATAGTGACGAGGCTAGGACACGACCATCATGTATACCTGTGCAGTTAAATCATATGCTAACAGAATCATAATAACAGGAATCAACAGAATAAGGTGGAAAGGGGACATGCTGCGGGGAATATCAGATTCTAACAATAAGCCAATAAAGAACCATCAATAAAGAAGCATAATGAACATCATATCTATATCAACAAGAATAATGAAACGGTAACACGTGCACGGCATCACCCTTCGTGCTTTTACTCTCGTCCTCACCATATGAAGCGGCAGGAACGGCACGACATCGCCCTTCGTGCATTACCTCACATAATCATGCCACGGCATCACCCTTCGTGCATTATTCCTCACAATATCGGCACCGCATCACCCTTCGTGCATTAACTCTCAAATCATGGCACGACATCACCCTTCGTGCATCAACACTCATCATATCGGCACGGCATCACCCTTCGTGCTTTACACTCTCTCACAATATCATGCACGGCATCACCCTTCGTGCTTTACACTCATCCTCAACCAAACAATAGAAAACAATATGTCCCGGCAAGGGAATAAACAATATTAACATTATTATCCGGGCAAGGGAATCGACAATATCTACAAAACATCCCGTCAAGGGATTCAGCTATAACCAATCTCATTTCAACAATTTCTTTACAAATGAAACTTCAATTTGAGTCAATACTCAACAATAGTCAAAAAGTCAAAAGTCGACCCCGGGCCCGCTTGGTCAAAACCCGAAGTTCAAACCAAAACTCGATCACCCATTCACTCACGAACTCAAATATGCAATTAGTTTTGAAATCGGACCTCAAATTGAGGTCCAAATCCCCAAAATTTGAAAATCCTAACTTCTACCCAAAACACCCAATTTCCCACGAAAAACCCTAGATTTTGAAGTGAAATCATGTAAAAAGATGTTATAGATTGAATAAAATAAGTTAGAAGTTGTTTACCTATGATTTGGGGAAGAACCTTTCTTTGGAAAATCGCCCAAGAGAGCTTAGGGTTTGACGGAGTTTGAAAAATGAAGAAAATCCCGTCTAAGTTGGAACTTACACAGGCGCAGTTATCGCATTTGCGATGGCAGGTTCGCAAATGCGAACTCGCAAATGCTGCCCAGGCTTCGCAAATGCGAAGGTAGGCCTGCCCTGCTCTCTTCGCAATTGCGAACAATTAGTCGCAATTGCGATGACTCACCTCCCCTGATGACTTCGCATTTGCGAAGGGGAGATCGCAAATGCGATCAATACTGGCCAGACTTCCTCACAATTGCGATGAAGTCCTCGAAATTCTCAGGCATGATAGGCTCGCAATTTTGACATCTGACCTCGCAATTGCGAGATCAGAGCCTGCAGCACATACCAGATGAAAAATCTGAAACTTCCTAAGTCCAATTCACCCCGTAGCCTATCCAAAACTCATCCGAGCCCTCGGGGCTCCAAACCAAACATGCACGTAAGTCTAAGAACATCATACATGCTTGCTCGTGCGATCAAATCATCAAAATAACATCAACAACTTCGAATTTAACCTCAAATTCATGAAATTACCCAAGAACATTGAAATTTCCATTTTCTCAACTATAGGTCCGATTTATACCAAACCAATTCCGATTCTTACCAAATTTCATAGATTCAACTTAATTATTATTTTAAACTTGTACCGGGCTCCGGAACCAAAATACGGACCCGATACCATCAAGAAAATGCATCATTTCGCTTCTAGAAACCTTTATATTTTCCAGCAAACAATTTTCTTTAAAAATTCGTTTTCTCGGGTTTGGGACCTCGGAATTTGATTCCGGGCATATGCCCAAGTCCCATATTTTACTACGGACCCTACTGGACCGTCGGATCACGAGTCCGGGTCCGTTTTCCAAGAATATTGACCAAAGTCAACTTTAATTGATTTTAAAGGCCAATTTCATTACTTTTCTAAAATTTCACATAAAAGCTTTCCGGAAACGCGTTCGAACTGCGCACACAAATCGATGTGAGACAAAAAGAGGTTTTCAAGGCCTCGGAACACAGTTTTGACTTCTAAAACAAGAGATGACCTTTAGGGTCATCACAAAGAAGCAGTAACCTACGCGAACACGGAAAGAAGGACGTGAACGCGAAGAGTAAATGGCCACCAGTGCCCAGTGCCTGGTTCCTACTACACGAACGCGAGAAGGCAACTGCAGACGCGATGCATAGAAATGCAGAAGTACGCGATGGCCGAACGAAGCTCGCGAACGTGAAGAAAAAATGAGTCCTCCTCCGAACACGCGAACGTGGAGGAAGTGACGCGAACGCGATTAAGGAAACCAGATGGCAGAAACCAGCAGTTCAAAAATAGAAGGAAATGGCCCGTGGCCCATTCGAAATACACCCGAGGCCCTCAGGACGCCGTCTAAACATACTAACAAGTTCTCTAACCTAACACGGACTCGCTCAAGGTCTCAAATCACATCAAATAATGCCGAAACGATGAACCGCGCCATGAATCGAACATATGAACTTTCCAATCTTCCAACTTCTAAAACTCGTGCCGAAACCTATCAAACCAACCCGGAATGATATCAAATTTTGCAGACAAGTCCAAATGATATAACGTAGCTGTTCCAACTCTCGGAATTGCATTCCGACCCCGATATCACAAAAGTCAACTATTGGTCAAACTCCTCCATCTTCCAAACTTCAACTTTTCATACTTTCGCCGAATTGCTTCAATTCAACCCACGGACCTCCAAATCCAAATTCGGACGTATGCCTAAGTCCAAAATCACAACCCGAGCCTATCAGAATCACCGAAACTCCAATCCAAGGTCAAATAGTCAAAAGTCAAATCTTGGTCATTCTTTCAACTTCAAGCTTCTCAAATGAAAGTCACTTCTAAAAATCCTTCCGACTTCTCAAAAACCCGAACAGATGATGCACGCAAGTCATAATACACTGTGCAAAGCTACTCGTGACCTCAAACTGCCGAACCGGACGCAACTGCGCAAAACAACCAGTCTGGTCATTACGTACTATTACCTATGACTTTCAACATGACAGTTAATAGGGGCAGGGCTAGTGTTCTGGCTACGGGTTCGGCGAACCACTAGCTTTGGTTAAAACCTTGTATTTGTCTTGAATAATTTGTTGATTATTTAATAATTTAATAATTTAGACCTAGTAACTTAAAATACTTAGAATTTCGAATCCATAAGCTTGAAATCCTAACTCCACCTCTGTGACAATAAGTGCTTGACCCTAAAACTTTTCGTATTTATATTTTTATATTTTTACTTTTCTTTGTATTTTCTTCGTCTATCTTTTTAAGAATAAGCGGACTTGAGCATCAAAGTTTCTTTGGCCTTTAATAGACCTCTCGTTCACCGAGGCTAACGCGAAATCGGCCCACCAATACGTAAAGAGTTTAAGTTTGTGCATTTGGAAAAAAAAAGGTTTGTGCATTTACTGTATTTAGATTCAATATATCATTAAATTAAGTTGATCTATAATAATAAGTAGTTTATCATAAACCTGATAAAATAAGCCGTTAAACCCTAATAAATTGCAAGAAAAAATTTCTATAAAAGTTAAAACATATGGAAAAGTTATAGTCTAATGTGATTCGGATACAACACCAAGTGATATAACTATTTTAAGTGTGTATGCGGTAGAAATCAGGGCTACCCGATTTTCGTGGACTCGAGGGTTACTTCAAGAGCGAGATCAAAATAGACCATGAGCGAGCCCGATGGGAGGCTTCGAAGATCGAAGTACTCGATGAACACAGAGGCTAAGTATGACCGACCTCGAGATAATACCGTTATGGTCCTGTAACAGAATGAGCAAGATTCTCGCCACGTCCCCAAGATTGTGGCGTGAATTCAGGAATAGATTTGTATGAGTTAGTGCGAATCCGTACTAGGCGGTTAGACAGCTGTCCCAATAAGATTCCTTACTGAAAATAGATTTGTACCTTATTTAGGATTCCCCTACTATACAAAGGGGCCCCAATCATTTGTAAGGGGCATGAATCATTTGGCAAAGAATATGCTCTCTTACTTTCTCGCACATTGTTCATCAGAATTGTCCTTTAGCTATATTATCCTTGCTTTATTGTTCTTAACCAATCTCGAGGTCACTTGGGCTCGAGGTCGAAGACTGACTTATCTACTGGTTTTCTTACTTATTTCTTTCATCTATACTTCAAATTTCTTGGATATTAATTAGTATTGAACTAAATCACGTATCTTTAAAACCATAAATCAAATTTAATTGCTACTCGTATTTTTGTGTTAAACAGTTTGGCGCCCACCGTGGGGCTAAAGATAATAGTGATTATTTCAGTATTGATTCTGATAACACACGTCATTTTCATACTTGTTCTTGTCAAGAATTCTTGTTCTCGGGATTAAACATGTCAAACTCGCAAAACGCACTTGTTCACGACAATGAAGGTATTGGATTTCATGGGGAAAACAACAATGTAGGGGTTGGTGTACCGCCGATAAACCCTGGGAAAGTGCCAAATGTGGAACCAGTTGATGCTAGTTCGCACATTGCTTTTAATGCAGATTTAGGCGCAGACCCCAGAAGAAGTGTATGCAGGGAAGCCCGATCTGGAGGGCTAAGGAACACAAGGTATAGGAGATGGGGGAGTGAGCCTCCAAGTAATATTCGAGATGCTTCAAGCTCAACAGGTTGCTATCGCTCAGCTTCAAAGTCAGCACAAAACTCCAAGCATAGTCGAATCAGAAAACACTGACGAACTGAGCTGGTGCCAGAAAGATCAAATGGTAATGGCTCGGGGACTGACCCCACGATTATGAGGATGCTCGAGGAACTCACCAAGAGGATCGAGTCAGGGGAGAAAAAGATTGAGGATAATGACAAAAAAGTGGAGACTTATAACTCCCGTGTCGATCAAATACCGGGAGCTCCCCCGATCATGAAGGGATTGGATGCCAAGAAATTCGTACAAAGGCTGTTCCCTCTGAGTGCGGCTCCGAAGCCCATCCCAAAGAAGTTCCATATTCCCGATATACTTAAATACAACGGAACCTCTGACCCAAATGAGAACGTTACTTCTTACACGTGTGCCATAAAGGGAAACGACTTGGAAAATGACGAAATTGAATCTGTACTGCTGAAGAAGTTCGGGGAGACTCTATCAAAGGGTGACTTAATATGGTATCATAACTTACACCCTAATTCTATTGATTCGTTCGCTATGCTTGCAGATTTTTTTGTAAAGGCACACGCTGGAGCCATTAAAATTGCAACAAGGAAGTCGGACCTTTTCAAGGTAAGGCAGAAAAATAACAAAATGCTCAGGGAACTCGTATCCCGGTTCCAAGCGGAGAGAATGGATTTGCCTCCGGTCACTGATGATTGGGCTGTTCAAGCTTTCACTCAAGGTCTCAACACTCGGAGTTCCATAGCTTCACAGTGGTTGAAGCAAAGTTTAATCGAATACCCGGCTGTCACTTGGGCCGACGTACATAATCGGTATCAATCGAAGATTAGGGTCGAGGATGATCAACTGGAGACTCCTTCGGGGTCCGTTTATCCCAGCAGGACCATGGATAGGATCAAAAGGGATATCGATCGAGAGCCGAGGTCAAATAGAGATTGATATCAACCGTACAACGGAGACCATAGAGGCAGCGATTCTGGGAAAAGCTCCGCACTAGATGAGAGGAGAAATGATTGAGGTCAAAATTCACGGGGGCTTGATGCCAAGGAAGATCACATTAAGTATCCGAAGTCCAAATAAAGGTACGACCCTAGTCCAATACTTTCCATTTTTTTTGACTAACACTTGCAGGCTATTGACAAAGATCGGCATGAAGCTTTGGATCTTAAAGCACTTGTTGCACTCTTTTTTCCTTAGACCGGTTTGTTGTCCCAAATGGGTTTTTCCGGCGAGGTTTTTAATGAGGCAACCATTGTTCGTGCTAACTTAGAGCAATTCAACAGTATTCGGGGTTCCCTACAATAAGCCTCGAGTACTGGAGGGAATTACACTCGAATGTCTACTTTGTTGCGAGGAAATCACTTCGTGACAGCGGGGTCTCGATAGAAAAATGTTGTAAGGGTCAAACGGTCAGATGAACCGTGCCCGTATAGGTTACTCGGACTCTAACATCAAACATGCGCGCATGTATGACCATCTATTGAGAGAAGTATTTTTCCTTGCCTATATCCCCTGCCTTTAGAAAAATTTCATATTTTATACTCTTGACCTATTGTATAAACAGGCTTAAGGGCCGACCACGACGGAGATTCGAACAACTGACTCCATGCTTGAGGATTGCCGTCCCAATAACAAACGGAATCAAACTACTAGCATCTCGACATCATAAGACCTTAAAGGCAATCCTCGACTTTACATGCCACGGCCACCCCACTTGGGGACTGACATTCGGACAAGCTCGAATTGAAGCAGAAGATAAGCCCAAAGGGCAAGTTTCGAACTAAAGAGGCCACAACCAAATTAATCCAGATCGAAGACGTCCGAAATCTGTAACAAATACAAAAACCCAAGGGCTATCTTAACCCGAGTTCGAGCAACCTCTCACTCGGGGACTATCTATGAATCCTAAGGGCTAATTTTATTTCGAGTTCGAGCAAATCCTCACTCGATCATAAAAGCACAAGGGCCGTCTTAACCCAAGTGCAAACATACCTCGAACACTCGGGGACTACCGACTCGAGCTATCTATGTTCGAAATCATAAGACCTCAAAGAGGCACCCCCCGATATACAGGCCCAGGCCATCACACTCGGGGACTAACATTTCGAACAAGTTTAGAATGTTATCGGGAAACAAGTCCAAGAGACATACCCGAAGGCTATGGCCATGTTAAAGACTACAGTCATATAAAAGGGCAACGACCGAAATAATGCGGCTTGGAGACGTCCGACTTCCACCATAAAATAAAGGCCTTCAAACACTTGAAAAAACTGGTTAAATAAGACTACCCTCGGAAAAGCAAACAAAAAAGGGCTTCGATAAAATCAACCGTCGAATAATTTAAAGGCTTCGATAATATCAGCCTTTGAAAAAGCCTCAAGAGGTTTTAAATTATCTTAACACCAACGAGTTAAGGAAAAATTGGGTTCCGATCGTTGAACCCTCGAAAAACCCAACGGGTACAAAAAATACATGCTAAGGCATAAAGAAATTTTTACCGAGTCTTTTAGCCGAAAAGAGGAAAAAATTATAGCCGTTTTTAGAGGCCGAATCGGCCCAACTTAAAGAGCCTAAAGGCTGATCTAAAGAGCCTAAAGGCCAATATAAGAAAGCCTGAGGGCTAACTTTACTTCGAGTTTGAGAAAATCCTCACTCGACTATAAAGCCTAAGGGCTAACTTTACTTCGAGTTCGAGCAAATACTCACTCGACCACTAAGCCCAAGGGTTGTCCGAGTTCAAGAAAATTCTGACTCGGGGACTATCTTTCGAGCCAAGGGCCACCTCATTTCAAGTTCGTGCATGTCCTCACTTGGCCATGATGCCTAAAGGCTAATTTCATTTCAAGTTCGAGCATGCACTCACTCAACCATCAAGCCCAAGGGTTACCTTGCCTCATCGAGTGTTTGGCCTAAGAGCTATTCAAACTCAAGTTCAAATGCCCATTCGGGGTCCATTGATCCGAAATGGTCGAGGGCAATACTTATTGTCGATCATTACTTTGGACATTCAATGGGAATTTTATGCTAAGACGTTTTGACCCGCACAAAGGGGTAACATATCCAGAAGCCATGGAAGGAAAAAAGCTTTGTATAAACCTATTTACAAGGGCTATAGGTCACGATCAAGAGTTCCTTGCAAGGGCCCATCAGCCTCAGAAGCAAAAAATTACGAAGAACACGAAACCTAAGCAGCGCGATCCTTATCGGCAGAAGCGTCTTCATCCTCAGGATCTTCTCCACCACCGGACTCGCTAGATTTCTCGGAGTCTTCTCGGGAAAGGCCAGCTTCCCAGCTTTTGTTTCCTCAGTCGCTTACGTCACGATGATGATGTCGTAACAAATCGGGGTAAAGATCAAGGACTCAATTCGTTTCTTGTCGTTATACTCCAAAAAAATGAGGGGACTATCTGTATACGGTAAAAATCGGGGCTACCCGATTTCATGGACTCGAGAGTTACTTCAAGAGCGAGATCGAAATAGACCATGAGCGAGCCCAATGGCAGGCTTCGAAGATCGAAGTACTCGATGAACACAGAGGCCAAGTATGACTGACCTCGAGATAATACCGTTATGGTCCCGTAACAGAAAGAGCAAGATTCTCGCCACGTCCCCAAGATTGTAGCGTGAATTCAGGAATAGATTTGTACGAGTTAGTACGAATCCGTACTAGGCGGTTAGACAGCTGTCCCAATAAGATTCCTTACTGAAAATAGATTTGTACCTTATTTAGGATTCTCATACTATATAAAGGGGCCCCAATCATTTGCAAGGGGCATGAATCATTCGGCAAAGAATATGCTCTCTTACTTTCTCGCACATTGTTCATCAGAATTGTCCTTTAGCTTTATTATCCTTGCTTTATTGTTCTTAACCAATCTCGAAGTCACTTGGGCTCGAGGTCGAAGACTGACTTATCTACTGGTTTGATCTTACTTATTTCTTTCATCTATACTTCAGATTTCTTAGTTATTAATTAGTATTGAACTAAATCACGTATCTTTAAAACCATAAATCAAATTTAATTGTTACTCGTATTTTCGAGGTAAACAAATTGCAATGCTTTAACCATTTTAGTACCAGTATTGGAAAGATTATAAATGTTTAATAGAGTAATGTTAAATTGAGCGAAAATTCAAAATTAGCTACACAATAGAAGGAAAATTAAATACGAGTTACGCACATTTTGGAGGAAAAGATGATTGAAAGTACTAATCAAGTACCAGTACGTAATATACAGTTCCCTTTTTGAAGAATTTATTGGAATTCGCTGATTAAATTATTTTCCGAATATATTTGTTATTTAAATGATAAAACAATTATAGGCTCCATCTTTTGTCTTATTAAAGTGGAAATTTAATTAAAAAAAAAATTAAAAAAACAGCTTTTGTAAAATAAAAATAATTCAAATTTCTTGCAAAAGCTGGGTTTCAAACAAACTTCATCAAACTTTCTTTATTGATTTTTCGTAAAACCTCAAAAACTTTTATTTTTGGTTGAGTTTTCTTGAAACAAAGTTTTCAGAAAAAGGATTGACTTTTTTATTTATAGTAAAACTGTTTTCCAATATTTTTTAAAGCAAATGCCACCTAGTTGCTTGATACCTAAAAACATAAGGAAGAAGCAACGAGCTTTCTTTATATATTCAAAATTATAACTCACCATGAAACATATACATGTGTGCAAGCACATGGGACATTATTAGCTACATGCAAAATTAAAATTACACCTTAATATAATATACTATGTCTTTTGGCTTTCCACTCAATATCCGACACTCGTATTGAAATCACGATTAATTCAGATTCATATCACATAAAACCTATTAAAGGAGGAAGTATTGCCTATTAGTATTTTTCTATTTTAAGCACTCGTACTCGAGGCTCTAATTAAGATAAAAGGATCCTATCCATCTCAGCACAACCCTGCACAATCCTTGACTGACCACCTTAGCATGTACACTACACACAAGGGCGGAGGCACAAGTCGAACTACGACCCGACCAGTAGCTTTTGCTCAAATAGTGTATTTGATCTTTAGAATTCATTAAATATGTATAAATATTAAATTTAAATTCAGTCTACTATTTGATATCGTTATTTTAAAATTCAGAACCCATAAAATTGAAATACCGACTCCAACTCTAGCTACACAAGGTATGAAAAAAAGGTCAGTTTATAAAAATTGGTAGAAAAAGAGAAAGTTGAGCAAATATAGATATATTTTCGAATCAATGACCCTCACATGCTATATATAATTTTTTAAAAGGAGATTATTAGATGGCCTGCCAATTTGTTACGGCTAAGTTTTCTAATGTCAAATTGCTTAACAATTCCCAAACCAAACGAATATCCTCCAATAATTTTATTCAATAAAATCAGTTCAATGTCTCCTTCATTAGGTTTTGTGGGCCACAACAGAGAATCATTAAACACGCTCTCCATTGATAAACACGTATGTTTGTGGGGTCCAATACTTTATTTTTCCTTTTTAAATCTTTTCATTTTATTTTAAGAAGAATGACATTATTACTGTTTTTTTATTTATTAAAGAATTAGAAGTTCATTGTACAAGGATTAACATTATAATTTTATTTCGGAAAATGATCTCGTTAATTTATTTTACAAATAAAATTTACATAAGTAGAAACTAGATAAGAAGCAGGACTAAAAATTATCAATCTTATAATTAAAAGAAAATTAAAAATATGATGAAAAGTTGGTTAAAGAAAAAATTATTTGTCTCTTTAAAATCACAATAATGTCATATAATGTGCAACGAGAATACTATTTTTAAAAGTTTATAGAATTCTTTGTTGTGATTTCTTAAAACATTTTTATTGTAAAATCAATTTAATTTTGTAACACTTAGGAATATGTAAATTTATGTCAAGATAATTTTAAAAATAAGAGTGCAAAATCTAAACTTTAAATTAGATAGTTGATTTCTAACCATCAAATATTATGGTAGGATATTAAGCAAACGTTCATCCTTAATTAGCGGTTTGAGGTTCGATTCCCGAAAATTAAATTAACTTTATTATATAAAGTAATTTATTCTCAAAGTAAAATTTTTCGATGCAAATTTAAATTATTTAAGACACAAAGTGAATAATGGAAATTGAAAACCTAAAAAAGAAGGGAGTTAGTATTGTTTATAACGACTAATATGAGTGGGGCTCCTCTCACCTTACATGGTTGCATGATTATTGGCTAACTTTGCTACACGTGAAAATTGACTCTTTCCTTTTACACTTGTCGGTTCTCTCTGAATTTTGAATTTCAATATAAGCCTGACCTGATTGACTTATGATTTGTCTTTGTTGTGATTATTTAATTAATTATTACCACAATTATCCCTGGATAATTCATAGATTAGTGCAACATTATTGGGACTGATAAGTACTAACGTGGAAGAGTGTCAAGGATGTAATTTACTATCTAATATTCTGATAAAAGCCAATCGAAAAAATATAAAGATTTAAAAATGGTTGTGGATTAATCCTTAAAGCCTCAGAAGAAAACAAAAATAATTACCCTATTTATCCGGATTTGTTTAATAATATCACTCAAACACGTGTTTTAACATTCAATGAGGTGGGATGAAAATCACGAGAGTTCACAGGTCAGGTGGGATAAAAATCACGAGAGTTCACAGGTTAGATTCCAACAATGCAAATAATTACAAGTAATTTCTTATTATCTACCAAAACGTTGATTGTAGTATTATTCGATACTTGTAAAATAAAAAAAGAGATGACAAAAGAATATTGTTTAGAATATTTGTCAAAATATGTTCACATAACTAGAATATCAAAAATTGAGAAGTGTAGAGAGAAAGTACAAAAGCTAATTTGGTGAACTTCTTGAATTTTTTACTTATAACAATTCTTGCTGTTAAGCAATATATATGTTTTTAAATACAAGTTTTTAACAAAAAATTAATGAGTAAATTTTATTTCACCATCTTAATGAACCTTTAATGTTTGAAAAATAATATCCCATTTACTTTTTGAATGGATAAAATAACCTCCTTGAACAATAATTTCGCGTTTGAATTTTAATTCAAAGAAAAAAGTATAATTGTCTTCTTTATTATTTTTCTTCCAAAGTTAGTCAAAAATCAATAAATAAAAGCACCAAGGCAAAGGTTCCAATAAAAAACTGAAAATTAATGGCAACCAAAAACTCAAAAAATAAATGTGGATCTTCCATTTCAGTAGGAGAAATAATTAAAGCTCAACAAACATTTTGCTGATTCATAAGATGAACCAAAACATTAAAAAAAAAATCTCTCACCAACCTATAGGCAACCATATTTTAAATTAATTAAAAAAACAGAAGGAAAAACAATGACAACCACATTTGAACAAAAATTCTGATTTTAAACCTATTAAAACGGTCAACCGTCCCTCAATACACGGCCACAGTTACAATTTCAATAGCCGTTAACCACACATAATATTAAAACAAGAATTGAAAAAAATTGAATGGTAAAAATTCAAAGTAAATCCCACAAAACATTTTAAAAAAAGAAATATGATTAATATTCCAAAAGAGACTTCCCTTTACTTTTAAGGCCAAAAGAAGAAGCTACTAGCATTTAGCAGCTCTCTTTAGGCCTTTTTTTCTCTATAATTCCTCTCCTAAAACTCAAAATAAACAAAACAAACCAAAAAAAAAAAATGACGAAACGTTTGCTCCTTTGTTATAGAAGAATGCTTCATTTGAATATGAAAAGGAAAATCGTTTGCAAATTCACAATCCTACACAAGTATTTTAGTTCATTTTGGAACAAAATTCTTGCTTGTTGGATAGGTAAGTCTATTAATTATAGACAATTGTCACATAATCAATCTTTTCCGACCACCACCACCACCAGGAATATGGCTTCTCCGCCGTCGTCCGCCGTCGCGAGTTCGGAGAGTGGATTTTCAGGGAGTTTAGCATCTACATGTTGTTGTGATCATTCTAAGGATTCGTCTGAGGATGTTGTTGCTTTGAAAATTAGCCTTTTGGGTGATAATCAAATTGGCAAGACAAGTTTCTTGGTTAGTTTTTTCTCTTTCTATTCTTGGTTTATTGAATCTTGGCCTTATTTCTGAGGCGGATCCGAAATTTAAATTCGATTGATTTAATTTTTAGATTTTTTTTATTGAATCCATTATACTTTTAAAATTATAAGTTCAGAATTTAATATTTAGTGAAATTTTGATGATTTTTAATGTATATATCTATACTCCGTGTTGAAATAAAAAGTTCGGCCATGTCGAGCTGATTACCTCTAGATACCTAGTTTTGGGTATCTAGAGGTGTTAAATCATCTTACATTGGTGGAGGCAGATCCAGGATTTAAACTATATGGGTTCAACTTTTAAAGTTTTTAGCATCGAACCCATTATATTTCTAAAGTTATGGGTTCATATCTACTATTTTTGCAATTTTAATGAATTTTTACTTATAATTGTTTACTCCGCGTCGAAAGTTATAGGTTCATATCTAATATTTTTGTAATTTTAATGAATTTTTACACATAACTTTTTACTTTGCGTCAAAAGATATGGATTCAGTTGAACAACAACCGCCTTTGCACATTGGCTGAGGAATGAGTTGTTGTTTTATATTATCTTGGATTTATAATTTTCGGCTCAGAAGCTAACTTTTGGATTTGAGTCAGACGATATGTCAATTTTTATGAACAATAATTAGGATTCCCCTCATCTCTAGTTTATGTATTTGTAATTTTCCATTTTTCAAGCTTGATTTTGACTTTTCTTGTGTGTTTTTTCCAATTGAAGACAAAGTATGTAGGAAAGGAGAAAGCAGCAGATGAAGAATTTTCAACAAAAGGATTAAATCAGATGGACAAAACTTTGTGTGTGAGAGGGACAAGAATATCATATAGCATTTGGGAAGTTAAAGGTATATAATATATATGCATTCGATCTTCTTTTATTTTCTTTTAAAACAGAGAAAAGGGGGTAGAAATTAGTAATTTACATCTAAAACGATGGGAATATAATCAAAATATTTAATGTGGGAATTTTTCTGAAATGATTATTAATAATGCAGATGATTCGATCTTCTTTTATTTTCTTTTAAAACAGAGAAAAGGGGGTAGAAATTAGTAATATACATCTAAAACGATGGGAATATAATCAAAATATTTAATGTGGGAATTTTTCTGAAATGATTATTAATAATGCAGATGATGTTTCTGCCCCAACTAATATTCCAATGGCTTGCAAGGATTCGGTTGCTATGTGTTTCATGTTTGATCTCACAAGTCGCTGTACACTCAATAGGTATGAGCTTGATTTATTTATTTATTTATTTATTTATTTTATTTATTTTAAAGAATAAGAAGCTAAGGATCATAATTTTTAAGTTTATGGTCTGAAATTTGCTTTTATAGTGGATCCTAACTTGTTTAGAAATGAGACATAGTTGTGATTTTTCGTCCTCTAAAATTGTTTTCGTGTTTAATTACAGTGTCATTAGCTGGTATCAACAAGCACGACAATATAATCAGACAGCAATTCCTGTAATGATAGGGACAAAGTTTGATGACTTTGTGAAATTGCCATTGGATCTGCAGTGGACAATTGCTAGTCAGGTATAATTCTCATTCTTTCTTGAGAAGACTATAATTATGATAATAAATACAAGAAAAGAGAAATAAAAAAACTATAATAAACTTACTTGCTTAAAAGAGAGATATTTTGAATTTATCACATTTCGGAGGTGAAGGGGAAAAGAGGAAAACAGAGAGGGGCTTGGGGGGGGGGGGGGGGTGTAGTGGCCTAACTCAACCTCAAAAGTTAGCTTATGAGGTGAGGATTGTCCAAGACCATATAAGGAGACCAAAGATCTCAAATCTCGTACGGCATGGGATAACTCAACAATACTATTGTAGATATAGGATGTCAATTTATGTATTAAGCTCACAACGGAGGACTTGACTTAATAGAACTATTGTTTCTTTGGTGACTCGAACCCACGACTGGGGTTGTAGATGGGGGTGCTAATAACCTGAGCAACCCCTCTTGTCGATAACTTTGCATTAGTTGAAACCATGATTTTGCTTAATCATGAAATATTTTAACCTTAACTATATGGAGAGGTTTTGGTCTCACACAAAGTTTTATCAACAACAAAAAGTCAACAAAAAAGCTTAGTAGTTTTTCATTTTGAACATAATCATGATTCCAACAATCTCGGAGACATTTGTGTACTATGTCCTTTTTTTTTTGGCATATTTTTCTTTTAGGATTTTTAGTGTGAACTCATGTTCATGACTTCAAGATTCTATGAGATATTTGTTCATCATGTGTTAATATGTCATCATATTTTTCTTTTTAGAATTTTAAAGTTGTCTATAATTAGAAAGTTTCTAATGACATATCTTTGACAAGTTTGATATTCACAGTATTCTAATGCCATTTTCAACAGGCAAGAGCATATGCAAAGGCAATAAATGCAACACTATTTTTCTCAAGTGCAACCTACAATATCAATGTGAATAAGATTTTCAAGTTCATTACAGCAAAGCTCTTCAATTTGCCATGGACATTGGAGCGTAATCTTACAATTGGAGAACCAATTATTGATTTTTAGGTTTTTTCTTCAATTCTGTAATTAAGAAAAAAAAAAGAGTTTGCGTTTTTATATTAATTGTAGATACAAGAGAATCCAAAAAAAAAAAAAATGAGAGAGAAAGAAATGATTCACATAGTCAACCGGTCACTGGAAATTGTTTCAACCAGTGAATATTCGGGTTGTCTTCATATGACATTTTTATGCATTGGAGAAATTTCAATTTTCTTTTTCTCATTTCCTTTTCAAGTGTACAATGGCGTTGTAATTGCTAGTTTTTCTATTTGACAAGTTAGTTAACCAGCAATATCCAAGTGTGCCATCTAACGAACAATAAAATAAGATGAAAATCATGAAAGACTAGAGCCCAAATGTCAGCAAAGGAAAAAAAAGAAAAAAGATAAATTAAGAGGTGAAAGGCTACATCATATGAATCTGCTTTCTGAAAAATCATAATCTGTATCTTTTAATACAAAGAAAAAGTAATCCGGTACTCGAAATGGGGAATATAACTAACAAGAGAGCTTGGTATGTCAAGATCAACCAAATCCGTTGTTGCTCCCAAACTCGTACAGGTAATAAAGTGATAATTCTGAGTGTCGAACCCACAAAGACTTGTATTATTACCCACTAGTTTCACCAAGATTATTATTCAGTGGAGTCAATCAGAGTTCAAAATTGTGATTATACTAAGCAATAATTTTAACAAGTAACTAATTAATCAAGCAGCAAAATAGTTGTTGTGTATTCAGTAGAGACGAATATTCCAGGGTTGTGATCGATTCACCAATCCTATTGCGTTCTAATTAACTGTCCCTTTCATACAATTCACTCATAGTTGCTAATTAATCAAATAATTGCTCTCGTAGTATTCTCTCGAATCACTACTCGCCTATATTCCAATGGAATCAATCTATTAAGAACGCATTAAGATTACGATATTCAATTAAGCATGGTGACTAGGTATATTCCTATCCTAACTGTAAATATGCCCCCCACTCAGAGTTAGGATCATGCCCTTTTCAATTCTTCTCTAATCTAGACGTAGCTTTCCCAAGCATAGCATAGATAGTAAACCTAGTTGTTGGCCGAACAATTAAGCAGTTAATCACAATATTAAAGAAACAACCATATATTAGCAAATTGTAATCAAGGTTAAGTCAACGTCAAACAACAATATTCATGGCTAAATGACAACCCCAGAATAATGGGTTTTAGCCACTCATGATAATATCAAAATAAATTATCAAGTGTTGAATAATTTAAAATACTAAGAAAAGATGAAGAAAACTGAGATATCCTTGTTCCCGGATGTTCCTTGTGTGTATATTTTCCTCAAAGTGGCGTCTTCCCTCACAAAATATGCTTAGGCTTGCTTTTATACAAGTTAGGAATGGGGGGATGGGGAGAGGTCTTAGGCCGAAATAACCTTATCCCGGGCCCATGGTAGCGTTGGACTCTAGCCCTGGCGCTGGAACTTTTTAGCATTCCGCCTTCTGCGCCACAGGTAGCGCCCCAAGCTAGCCTGGGCCCTAATCTGTGGCATTTTTTCCATTTTGCTCCTTTTTGCCTCCAATCTCGCACCTTCGTCCCATATTGTCTCCGGATGGTTCCTACACATAAAAACACCACGAATTAGCACAAATCATCACATTTTACATCCAAAATCTACGAAATATGAGTAAAATGCGAGGCGATATATAAATATACATATTTTAAGCTAAATATCATCACCCCACACTTAGACTCTTGCTCTCCCTCGAGCAATGGGACTATCAACTACACCCCAACAACGTACACATCTCAACTAGAGAGGAGCAATTCAATTTTTGAATCATACACTCTACCCTTGACTATGATCGATACCGGCAATCAAGCATGAACATAAAAATTTCATATTCTTCCCATTTTAAACATGCCCAAGTATAAACATTTCAATTAAACCAATTCAAACAACATATCTGTAACCACCCTACCTCAAGAGCAGACTCGTTACCACTAAGCGCCCTCAACTCGCGCACTTACCCAACAAGAGAAATTAACACATTACAAATCCGTCATGAGATCATGTGCCCTCACCAACAAATGAAAGAGTGAATATAGGATAGTCCCCATACTCAAGTATGACTTTAAGCATAAATTAAGAACATCATACAATTTGAACAAAAGTCTCCCACTCTCACAAAGAATTCATGTGCATCCCGTGGTCGTACCATAAACTTACCCGTAGTGTACTTCTCTACTAATCTAAGCTAGCCAAATCTACGATCAATTAGGACTTTATGGTTGTAATGTAAGATAAGGGACGGGTAGGATACTTTTATAGATAGTGACTAACCCTCCTAAGCACTTTAATACACTACATTAAAAAATCGAGCACATATTCTTCTTAACCTATTCACTCACCACAAACCATATACAACATAGGCATTTTTTTAATTAAGCACTTCTTTATTTCTCCTAGTACGAATTAGTAAGATTAGGAAGTGTGTTTTTTCCTACGTTATTTGAATTATTTTTTCTTTTCTTGTAATTTTTCTTTTTCTCTTTTTCTTTCTTCTACACACACTCCATACATTAAGGTTCATCGGCTAGTGGACTTTTTTCACAATTTTAGTGCACCTTAGTGCACCTTAGGGGCCATTCCATGGTTCCACTCGAAAGCTACTTCCCAATCTCTCACCTTAATTCTTTTAGCGACAAAGTGCCTTCGGAGGTATATGTTCAACAAGCTTAATGTAAGAACAAAATAGGGATACGGTTTGTAATGTGGGTGCCAAAGAAAAAGTCTATAGGCTCAAAGGGCTAGCAACGGGAAACTTTTTATTTGTAAGTGACAAGCACATCTATGATCAAACAAAAAATGTCTACGTCATCTCCTAGACTAGCACAACATGATGATTTCGCTTCGATTAACACACGGGGCAAGTTCTAAACTACACAGGATAGCACAAAATATCACCAATCCTCACACACACATTGCACATGACTCAATCAAGACGGTTCTGTTCAACTCTCAAGTCAAAAGCATATATAGTTGAGAAATTTTTAAGTAATATTGCACTAGGTGACATACAAGTCAAACAATTGAGAAAAGGCGTCACAGTGTAGGTTATTTATTTTACTCAGGCATCATAATTCAAATCAAATGTATGGGAAGACAGAGCGCATGCCATTTAGAGCTGTCAATATGCGCTGGGCCAGGTTAGTCCAGGCCAGCCCACATGGGCTTTAGCAATTGACGGGCTGGGCTGGGCTAGCCCATCATTTTTTAAAATATAATTTTATATTATTTCTTTAAGTACTAACCTAAAAAAAGATAAGTATTTAAAAGTTAAAATATCGTATACATAATAACTTTTTATATTGTTCCACTATATCACATTAAACACCAAAAAAAGTAAATAACAAGATTATATTTTATTTTAAAAGGCAAAACTCAAAATAAACTATGCAAGAGAACGTCCATGATGCTTATGGGATATCTAACACATCATCTTTATCAAACACATTTAAATCTGCTTGTGACAAAGTTGTTTTGACATCTTCACTTTCATCTACATCTACAATTCATATGCAATATTTATTTGTTAAATATTAAGAATAACTAAATTTTAAAAACTAATAATATTCAAATTCGCATGAAAAAAATATTACTAGTTTGAGTTTAAAAAAAGTCGTGCAACCAATTTCGAGTAGTAACAAGTGTTTGGACATCAACCTTTGTACTTGGTAAGAACACAACAACCAATGCTAAAAATTGATTCCGATGCGGCAATGTCATATAATTTTTATATTTTATATATTTAAATAAATATTTTTATTAGGCCAACGGGCCCGCCTAGCCCAACATCAGTCAAGCCTCATGGGCCATGTGCTTATTTAGGCCGGGCTTAAAAGCCTCATTTTTAAATGGGCTCAAAAAATTCTTGCCCAACCCTACTAAATCACGGGCTGGCCCAACTGGCTAATATTGACGGTTCTAATGCCATTGCCTAATGTACCAGCACCAAACATGTCAATAGGTACCTCAGAGCAACTCAGTTTTCTTCCTATCCTACTCCTAAAAAAGATTCCCGGTTCAAGATACACCCTTGGAAAAGAACCGACGCCCAAAGAAAAACCAAGAGATACTACCTAACTATCCTAAAAAAAGTCTTTTTGATGTTTTTAATTGGACTTTTAATCCCTCAAGAAAATTATCCAAAAATCCATCGTCGGGAAAAGTGCGAGCTTTTTTTGATTTTTTTTCTATTTTTGTATTTTTTTTGAAGCTAGACTATGTCTACTACGGGTTCCTAAAAGAAATACTTATAAAAAGAAATAAATTTATACAATTTACATCACAAAAAGTAGTTCTCCCACCGCACACTTTGCTTATTCATAATCCTCGATGCATGTAAGAATTTAATGCAAAGTAAGGTGGAAAGAAGAACTCCCTGCTACTCGGACCCATGCAGGTCATACTCGGATCCTTCATCCGCAGAATGTTGCCTCGCCGCAGCACCAGGCTCATCATCGTCATCCACTCCCAGTGGCACCAAAGCCATTGGCCCCGTGACATCAGCATCAAGATCATCCTTATCGCCTGAGCCTTTGTGTGTGTTGTCATCCTCTGACGACTGAACGGGACTGCCAAGCGCAATTCCCAACATTTCTTTAGAAGAACTAGACAGATGATTGCGTAGATGAATACGCTTCTCATCTGACATGCCCAACTTGCTCATTATCACAGTCAGGGAGCTATAGAGATATCTATTGAAGTTTTCGTCCCTCTCATTCCTCGCCGCCCGGCTCATCTTGGACGTAAACTCCAACAAGGAGGTAATGTCCATCAACCCCTGTGGAGCCTCCACAACCTCATCATAACCGGGGTATTCAGGCACCTCTCGAGAAAGCATGTACTGTGGTAACAAGTTGCCAAAGAAGAACCTCTTGATTTTCTGCCCAAATCGTGTGCGGACCATCTCTCCTAACATGATCTCGCCCATATATATGGGTCGCCTAGTCCTCAGAAAAAAATATCAAACACAGTCAGGCTCGAATGCATTCACTGTTGTGCTCAACCGGTATCAGTCTGGCCTGTACGGAGTTTTGCCACACCTTGGAAGTCTTGTTGAAGTCGAAGCGGATTATCTCAAGATGGGAGTCACCCTTCGTTCTTGTCCACTTTGCATTAGAATTGACTCTACATAGAGTGTGACATATAGCCTGTTAGCTTGGGCATTTGACAAACTTTTGCAGCCTTCGCGGGTTAGGGCAGTCAACTCCCAAGTATTTGCACGAGGAGTCAGTGGCACTTCTTTTTCTCGGAACCACGACATGAACAGGTCTCCATTCCAATTTGCATAGAGTTCCCTCACCATGCCAAATTTGTATGTCCCGGGCGCTCTTGGAAATTATCCATCTTCATTTCTCTCAGCCGGCCTAACACATCTAGGAAGTTCTTCTCTAGAGTTTTGCACGTTGATTCCCATTTCCGAGACATACCGCCCATACGGCTCAAAGTTATGATACCACTTGATGGGTTCCTCTCGAACCAGATCCAAATGGGGCCTTGGACCCGACGGTGCTCTCCTCGATCCGTCAGCAACCTGCTTCTCTTAGCTTGCCGAGATGGCCCTTCCTCTTACTTGCACTTTTTAGGGGCGGGAGCAGTGGTTGAGGACTTTCCAACTCTTTTTCCCTTGTTTGCACCATCACGAGCCATATCAACCTACAACACAATAATCATGAATGTGAGAATGAATCAAGAAATCTGCCTAAGGTTAACGTGAGAGTAAAAGATGACCACACACTTAAAATCGAAGGCTCTATGTAATATACACACAATATTGGTTTAAAACGCACAAGTGTTGCACCATAAGGCGATGAGTACTCAAGACTTCCTCATGCCACACAATTATAATTCACTAACTATGCCACACAAATCAAATAATCGAACATGGCGAAGTGACTGAGCCTTAATGCAAGCAAGTAACCCATGGTCCTCAATCTCTACAACTAATACACTACACTAGTTAAATCTAACAACGTGATAAAACATACATAATGCACGATACATGATGTGAGTGGCATGTGAACATTAAAGACAAGCTTCGAATTATGTAAAACCACCCCCAAATGCCCCACACTTAGCCCGACATCATATATAACTACACTCGGCTACTCAGACTTGACCGGTGCAAAATTTACTCTTTCAAGCATTTCGTCAAACACATGGTGAGCATTAAGTGTGTGCAACTCAATTCAACAATGGTGGAACATGGTGGTCCTCCCAAATTTTAACAAAGTAGAGGAAATTTTAGTTTACTACTCCGTATCAACTTCACAATCGATTTTTAACAACCAATTCTATTGCAAAATAGGTCACCCACCGTAGAAAAGAGTTCTAAGAAATCACTAATGGGGGAATTAAGGTTGGGGCGTTTTGGAGGGGGGGTGGGTAGTGTAATCTACAAAATAAAAGAAAAAGTGAGAGGGGTTTAACATACCTGGGAGGATTTGTAGATGAATGCAAGAGAAAAAAAATAAGAAAGTTGAGAGGAAGAGAGAGAGAGAGAGCAGTGAAGAACGAGGGGTGAGAGAGAGAGTTTAGGGGGTTAGATTTTTTTTTAGTTTGAGTGGGAATGAGTTGGGTGATTGGGTATGGGTTATTATGTGAGAGAAAATAGGTGGTGGGTCGGGTTTTAGGGGTAGTGAATTTAAATAATAAATGAAAAAGAGAAAATTTTTTAAATACTTACCCCCACCACCCAGCCCAACATGTCGTGCTAGGCCTAGCATTGGGGGAAATTTGTTCCTGTTTTCTGCGCCCCAGGTAGCGCTGGGTGCTGGTTTTGCCATATTTCAATTTTTTTATTTGTAATGAAATCCCCTATCCCCCGAGCACTTAATATATCTTTTTTACACATTCGACACCATTCTACTTATGATTTCTATGCCTACAAAGAAAACAAAAAATCTAGTCTACTCTAACTAAAAAAAAATCTTAGAAGCTAAGCTATGAGAGCAATTTACATTGGGTTGCCTCCGAACAAGCTCCTGATTTAACGTCGAGGCACGACGCAGGGCCTCGCTTACTCATCATTGAGTATTACTTTGGACTTCTGACTATGAGGACACTTCCCCAACAGTGCTTGACTCTTTGTCCATTCACTAAAAACTTCTTTCACCATTTAAAGTGCACAACTCAATTGCACCATAAGGAGTGACTCTGACCACCTCACATGGACCGAACCACCTCGATTTTAACTTTCGAGGAAACAACTTAAGCCTAGAATTAAACAATAGTACCTTTTGGCCTGGTTCAAAGTGATGTGGCGTGATTTGCTTGTCATGCCATCTTTTTATTTTTTTCCTTGTAAAGCCATTTTCATAAGAGTGCAGCCTAAACTCATCTAACTCATTCTCCTGCAAGAGCCTCTTCTCGCCCATGACTTTTCAAAGTCCATATTCAACTTTTTAATTGCCCAATACATCCTGTGTTCAAGTTCAACCGGCAAGTGACATGCCTTCCCATAAACAAGCTTATACGAGTATGCCCCAATTGGTGTTCTATATGCAGTTCTATATGCCCACAAGGCATAATCTAACTTTGCAGCCCAATCCTTCCTATTCACACTCACCGTCTTCTCTAATATCTTCTTTATTTCTCTGTTGGACACCTCGGCTTGTCCACTTGTTTGCGGATGATATGCCGTGGCAACTCTGCAATGGAGCCCATATTTGGCTAGAAGGTTATTCAACAATCGATTATAGAAATGTGTCCCTTCATCACTAATCAAGGCACGTGGAGTCTCAAACCTCGAGAATATGTTTTTCTTCACAAAAGCAGCTACCACTTTGGCATCATTGGTTGTCAATGCGATCGCCTCTACCCATTTTGACATGTAGTCAACCGCTAGCAAGATATATTTGTTTCCTCTAGACAATGGAAATGGTTCCATGAATTCTATCCCCTACACATTAAAAATCTCTACTCCAGGATGTTATTCAAAGGCATCTCATGCCTCTTTGTGATTTTTCCTGTTCTCTGACACTGTCACACTTCTTAACAAATGCATGGGCATCTTTGAACAATGTTGACCAATAGAACCCGACTGTAGCACCTTCGCATCTGTCCTATCGCCTCCATGATAGCCCATACAAGGCGAGGGATGGCAATCATACAACACTAATTCCACCTCCATTTCAGGAATGCATCTCTTCATCAACTGATTAGCACATTGTCTGTAAAATAATGGCTCATCCCAGTAGTAGAAGTTCACATCATGTAGAAATCTCTTCCCAACTTCAGATTCAATTTTAGGAGGAAGTACCCCACTCACAATATAATTCACATAATCCGCGTACCATGGGGGAGAGTCATGGGTGATGGAAAAAAGGTGCTCATCAGAAAATGACTCCTTAATTTGTCCAACTTCCTCCACGTGCCCATGATTTTCCAGCCTCGACAGATGGTCAACTACTTGATTTTTTGTTCCCTACCGATCTCATATTTCTACATCAAATTCCTACAACAACAAAACCCAACGCATCAATATAGCATTGCATTCTTTTTTATGAATAGATACCTGAATGCTGTATGATCCGTATGGATTATAACTTTTGTTCCAACCAAGTATGCTCAAAATTTCTCAAAGGCCCACATAACGGCCAACAATTCCTTTTCAGTGGTGGTGTAATTCAGTTGTGCATCATCAAGAGTCTTAATCGCATAGTATATGGAGTAAAACATCTTCTCTTTCCTCTAGCCTAGCACTGCCCCAATAGCACGGTCACCTACATCTCACGTAAGCTCAAATAGTATGGACCAATCCGGTGCCACAATAATGGGGCAGCCACCAACTTTGCCTTGAGCTCCTCTAATGCCTTCAGGTAGGCTTTATCAAACTTGAAAGTCATATCCTTTTAAAGCAACCTGCACAATGGAGTAGCAATTTTTGAAAAAAATTTAATAAAGCGTTTATAGAACCCCGCATGTCACAAGAAACTTTGGACACCCATCACAGAGATGGATGGAGGTAATTTTGCAACCGCCTCCACCTTCGCCTTATCAACTTCAGTGTCACTCCTTGACACTCTATGTCCCAATATGATGCCTTCTTGCACCATAAAATGACACTTTTTCCAATTTTGCACCAAATTTGTTTCTTCACAATGGGCCAACACGTTACCAAAATTCTTGAACAATCATCATTAGAAGACCCAATGACTGAAAAATCATCCATGAAGAATTCTACAAATTTTCTACCATATCAGTGAAAATGGCCCTCATGTATCTCTAGAAAGTGGTTGGTGCATTACAGGGACCAAATGGCATTCGCTTGAAAGCAAAAGTACCATAAGGACATGTGAAAGTGGTCTTCTCTTAATCCTCTAGGCATATGAAAATTTGGTTGTACTCTGAATAACCATCAAGGAAGCAATAATATTCATGCCAAGCCAATTTGTCCAACATTTGGTCAATGAATGGACGTGGGAAGTGGTCCTTGCGGTGTAACGACCCGACCGATTATTTTACTTTCTAGATCCCCGTTCCCCTAAAAGGCTCTTCGTATGTGTTTTTGTTGGTTTATGACATGCAGAAATGGTTAGTTCGGGTTTTGAAGGGTTCGGGTTGAAATCGGATAACTTAGTTCCATAATAGTGTTTTATAATGGTTAAGTTTAACTTGAGTCAATGTTTTGAGTAAACGTCATCGAAACCAGGATATGACTGTCCCTATAGGTTTGTATGATAATTTTGGACTTTGGTGTGTGTTCGGATCAGGTTTCGGATGACCCGGGAGCGTTTCGGCGCTTAATATTGAAAGTTGGCACATTGAAGGTTCTTCAAGTTCTTTAAGTTTGGATTGGAGTATACTTTGGTGTTATCGAGGTCCGTTTGGGATTTCAATCTTGGGAATAGTTCTGTTTGGTGATTTTGGACTTGCACGCAAAATTTGGTGTCATTCCGAGTAGTTTAAGTATGATTTGGCGCATTCGGAGTAAGTTGGAAAAACTTGGAGTTCATAAGTTGATTCAATTTGGTTTTGGGATGCGATTCCTAGTTTTGATGTTGTTTTACGCATTCCGAGGGTTCTATCAAGTCCGTTTTATGTTTACAAACTTGTTGGTATGTTTGGACGAGGCCCTGGGGACCTCGGGTGTTATTGGGACAATGTGCGAAACATGTTAGAACTTAGGAGAATGGCTGAAGCAGCAAGGATCTGGTGCACTCGCACCTGAGTGGAAATGGCCACAGGTGCGAGCTCGCTGAGGCGGCCATTAACCACAGAAGCGGCCTGGAGTGGGCTGGCCAGCGGTCACAGATGCGGAAAATCCCAGCTACCTTCGGTTCGCAGGTGCGACCCTCTTTTCTGCAGAACCGGGCTCGCAGAAGCGAGAGCGCCTGGCCTGGGTAAGGTCTGCACCTGCGAGGATTTGTCCGCAGTAGTGGAGCCGCAGGTGCGATTATTTTGTCGCAGGTGCAAAAATTGCTGGGGTAGTAAGGCGCATTTATATCGGACTTAGGTGGTTTTTATCTCATTTTCACTTGGGGTGGTCGATTGAGGAGCTCTTGGAGAGGGGATTTTTGCCTATCATCGTGAGGTAAGTAATTACTACTTAATGTGAGTTTAATACGCGGATTTTAGGTAGATTATTAACATGTATATTGTAGAAATTATGGGTTTAGTTGAAAAACCTAGGTTTTGAGAAAAATATGATTAGACCACGGAAATGATTATGGAATTGAGTAAAAATTATATATTTGGGTTCGTGAGGTTATGGGTAACATTTATCTTCGAAAATTTTCTGAATCCGGGCACGTGGGCCTGGGGATGAATTTTAGGAATCTTCTAATTTGAGTTGGGTAATTACTCTAGCAGCTAAATTATGAACTTTTGAGCATATATTGATTAATTTATATAATATTTGGCTAGTTTCGGATTGTTCGGCACCGACTTGAGGATTTAAAGCGAATTTGTTGACTGAAAGTTTGCTTGAGAACGAGGTAAGTCTCTTTCCTAACCTTGTAAGAGGAAATTTACCCCATAGGTGTTCAAAATTACTATTTGTTACTAATTGTGGGTGCTACGTACGTGCGAAGTGACGAGAGTCCGTGCGTAGCTACATATTAGCTTATGTCCGGGTAGTTTTAGAACCTTATCATGTAATACTTGTATTGTTTTCATTTTACTTGTTAATTTAGTTGCTTAAATTATATTGAAACTTGATAAAGGATTCGAAAAGACCGAACTTCACTTACTTTGAGTTTTGGCGGGTTACTTGACCGTTGATAGAAATTGTGCCTCCTTGTATATTAGTCTTGTGATAGCCTTTAAATCGGATGTTCGTAGAGTATTCTCTCTTCTTGTGGAGCAGGCCGAACGCCTCGATAGTATAATAGATGCATCTATGGTTCGTGCCAGTCAACCCTCGGCAGTGTAGACATTATTCTGGATCGGGCCGTACGACCTCGGCATAAATCGTGCATGATAACGCTCAGAGTCCGATTACACTTGATATTACTTCCATGACTTGATGAATTATAGTTTACTTGATGGCCCGTATATGTTGAAGGCTAATTGGAGATTTTAAATTGACTTCTAGTTAAAGAATCACTTATTTACTATTTGTTATTGTGGTATTAATATTAATGTACTCGATGTCTATTTAGAATTTTCGTACTTCATTTATTGGCCCATAGTAAGTGTAGATATCGACCTCTCGTCACTACTTCTTTGAGGTTAGACTAGATACTTACTAGGTACATGTTGTTTATGTACTCACGCTACACTTCTACACTAATCGTGCAGGATCTGAGGCAGGTGCATCTAGCAGTCATTCAGGCGCGTACCCCCGACCCCGAGGAATAGTGGTAAGCTGCTCTCTATGTCCGTCCTGCAGCACCCGCAGTCTTTTGTATTTACTTTCTGTCTATCTTATTCCAGACAGTAGCATAGGCGGTTTGTATATTCTACTAGTTGCTCATACACTTGTGACACCGGGTTTTGGGAGTATTCTAGTAGACACTTTATGGTTTTGAGTATTAATTTCACTGTATTACGCTATCATTAGTTTATGCTTTACCTTACTATAATTTTTCCACTACTAACTTACTTAATAAATAAAAAAATTAACTACTTTGAAATAATTAAAAAGGACAAATACATGACTAGTTCACTGTTGGCTTGCCTAGCGGCGACGTTGGGCGCCATCACGACCTATATTGGAAATTGGGTCGTGACATGCGGGTTGCTTTGTTGAGCCTTATGTAGTCAATGTAAATTCTCCACCCCGTCACAGTGCGAGTAGGAATTAGCTCATTTTTCTTGTTCTCTACAATAGTCCCCTTTTTAGGCACACACTGCACTGGGCTCACCTAGTTGCTGTCAAAAATAGGAAAGATGATACCTGCATCAAGCCACTTAATTACTTCCTTCTTCACGACCTCTTTCATAATAGGATTTAATCTCCTTTGTTGCTCAACACTGGGGCCGTGTCCATCTTCCAGAAAGATTTTATGCATGCAAAATGATGGACTAATTCCTTTGATATCAGCAATTGTCCAACCAATAGCTTTTTCATTCTCACGAAGCATTCTGAGCAGCTTTTCTTCTTGCATATCGGTCAAGCTGCATGAGATAATCACTGGCAATGTTTCAGAGTTCCCCAAGTAAGCATAGAGCAGGTGCACTGGAAGAGGCTTTAGTTCTAGCTTTGGAGCTTCTTCAATAGATGGTTTGGGAAGGGTCAGAGTAATAGGTTTGTCCAGCTCCTCAAATCTCCCAAACCTATGGACATACTTGCAAGACATGTTAAGGACTTGCTCAACTTCTTCCATCATCTCATCTTCACTGTCTTCTTCAACCCCCATCAAAATTCGTTCAAGAGAATCTATGGGGCTCATATAAGGCACCAATGAAGTCACATCACTTTCCACCATAGAAATCATGGATAACTCTTCATAGTGGGCTGGCAATCTGAGTGTTTTATAAACATTGAATACCTCCACTCAATCACCCACTCTTATTGTCATCTTTCCTTCACATACATAAATAATAGCTCGGCCCATGAATAAGAATGGACGCCCAAAATAAATGGGACTTCCTGATCAGGCTCATAGTCCAAGATAATGAAATCAGGAAGGAATATGAAAGAACCCACTTGAACTAACACATCTTCAATCACTCCTTCAGGATGAGAGCGATCAACAACCTATAAAATCCCCGTGGCTGGGCGCGGCTCACCCAACCCCAACTGTCTGAAAACAGATAGCGAATCAAATTGATGCTCGTCCCAAGTTCACGCAAAGCTCACTCGACTGCGTGCTTACCAATCGAGATTTGGATAGTGAAACTACCCGTATCCTTTCAATTTTGAGGCAACTTGCTTTGAATTCTTGAGCTACATTCTTCAGTGAGTGACACAGACTCGAACTTCGCCAACCTCCTCTTATTTGCAACTATGTCTTTGATGTATTTGGAATATTTGGGCACTTCTTGCAAGATGTCTGCCTGCGGAATATTGATTTGCACCTGCTTCAAAATATCAAGAATTTTTTTACAAGCAGTATAATCCTTCACTTTTTGCAATCTCTAAGGGAACGGAGGTGGTGGTCTCGCAACTAATGGTGGGGGTTGCTTTGCTACCGCCTCTTCAACTGGCTTCTTTGACTCCTTTGCTTTTTCTGCTTCTACTTCTATGGTGGCCGGCTTCTCATTAACTGTCACTTGCTTTCTCTTTTTCGATGGGACTTCTTCTAACTGTATCCCATTCCTCAATGACACAAAATTAATATATGCCTTAGATAGCCTCAGTGTCGCTTGGAAGAGCTCCAACTGGTCGAGTATTTTGGTCACTGGCAAGTTGCCCAATTTGTCTTTCCAAATTTTGATATAGAGTGGGTTGCTGCCTGGGCTTGCTGATCAGCCATCAATTTTTTTAGCATCTCCTCAATATGACTCATCGAGTTTGTAGGTTGTTCAACATGTGGTGGTCTATATTGTTGTTGAAGAGCTTGTGGCCTGTACAGATTCTTAGCAACTTGGTGTCACGACCCAAAATCTAACTGTGATCGTGATGGCGCCTATCGTGTTACAAGGCAAGCCTATTCCCAAAATATTACAACTAATTTGATTATAAGAATTTAATAAAACATTTCCAATAATAGAATTCCTGATAAACTAAACCAACTCTAAATATAAATAATATAAAATACGAAAACGAGTCCCAAACATCGGGGTGTCACTAAGTCATGAGCGTCTAAAACTATGAACTGAGATATATAAACTGTCTAACTGACCAAAGAAGAAATGATAAATGGGGTAACAAGGTCCTGCGGACGCTGGCAGCTACCTTGCAGTCTCCAATTAAAGCCGGCGTGAACTCAACGATCGCCGCGCTCTAACTCACCTGGATCTGCACATAAAGTACAGGGTGTAGTATGAGTACAACCACCTCAGTAGTAACAGAAATAACTAAGGAACTGAGCAGTAGTGACGAGCTGAGCAAAATAGTCCAATTATTTATTTTTCACAATTTTAAAAATAACAAGAATAAATAGGTAAATTCCATAACTCAGTAAATGCCAAAAAGAAATTTAACAGATAAATGCAGCAACAGTAAAAGTAAATGCAACCTCACAACAATGTCACTCCTTCACTCAGCACTCGCACTCAGCACTCAACACTCAACACTCAATACACTCAACACTCTGCGCTCACTGGGGGTGTGTACAGACTCCGGAGGGGCTCCCAAAGCCCAAGCGCTAAGCACGGACAACTCACGTGCTACCATATCAATACCTGGATCCGCACGGTCAACTCATGTGCTACGCGGACAACTCACATGCTATGGTATCAATACCTGGACCCGCACGGTCAACTCACGTGCTACACGGACAACTCACGCGCTATGGTATTAATATCCTTACAACCAGGCCCTCGGCCTCACTCAGTCATGTACCTCACTAGCCTCACCATCATCAACAAATAAGGGAAAACAGCCCACATAAAGTATCACAACATATTAGCAAATAATAGAGACTGAGGTAAACATGTACAATAATTTCTATGATTGAGTACAAATAATGTGAGCATGAATAAAACCTAAACAGGATCTCTAACATGAAGGCAAACAAGTTCAACAACAAGTAAACACATAACCACAGATAATAACTTTTAGGCCTGGCCTCACGGTACGGACCAAGTCTCAATCCCTCGCGGTGCACACCCGCATGCCCGTCACCTAGCGTGGGTATCACTACGAAACAATCACACGATATCAATTTCTCCGTGTTTATACCCTCAAAGCCAGAGTTAAAACTGTTACTTACCTCAACAGCGTAAAATCCTACTCCGGGATGTCCTCGTCCCTCGACTCGGTCTCCAAAAGCTTCGAATCTAACCATAATCAGAATACTACTATCAACATAGTCTAAAGAATCGAATTACACAATAAAAACTACATAAACATGCCAAAAATCCGAAATCGGCCAAAACTCGGCCCCCGGGCCCACGTCTCGAAATCAGTCAAAAATGGGAGAATAATAATCCTCGTCCTCTCCCGAGTCTAACCAAATAAAATTTGTCAAAATCGGACTCCGTTTGGTCCCTCAAATCCTCACTTAAAACTCTCCAAAACTCAAACTCTAACTCCCTCAATTTCACTTTGAAATCATCAATCAAATCCCAAAAACGAAGATGGATTCATAAATTATAATTAAAATCGAGTAGAGAACATTTACCCCAATCCATATGGTGAAAATCGCCTCCAAAATCGCCCAAATCCGAGCTCCCCAACTCAAAATATGACCGAATGAACAAACCCTAGTTTTGTATACTTTCTACCAGCTATTCTGCCTCGTTTCTCATGCCAAACGATGCCGAAACTCGTATTTTATGCCTCCAATGGATTCCTTGTGAAATTCTAGTCAAGTTAGGCTTTTGAATCACTCAATTTGACCTTATAACGAAGGAGATATGTAGGTTTTAATATTTGCAAATAGTACAGATTTTTAAATACGCCGTCAATGGCAATTTCGTAATTAATCTAAAAAAACTGGCAACCTAATTCTTAGTAAAATGACCATAAAATCCTCATACGATGTCCAAATTCGACGATTCTTTTTGCTACAGGTCCGTAATTACAATACGGATCTAATGCTTCAATAAAAAAAGAAATCGGAGCTCATTTGTTCAATATGATATCATTTATGCTAGAAGAAACGGCGTTGAAACATAAAAAAATACGAGCACAACACAACCCAAACCTATTCAAAACTCATCCGAGGCCCTCGGTACCTCAACCAACAATTCCAACAAGTCATATATCACTACCCGAACTTAGTCAAACCTCCGAAACACCCAAAACAACACCAAAATACCAAATCAACCTCGGCTTCAAGCCTAAGAACTTCTAAACTTCCAACTTTCGCCAATTCAAGCCTAATTCTACCACGGACCTCCAAATTACATTCCGAACACACTCCTAAGTCTAAAATCACCCAAAGAAGCTAACCGAATCATAAAAATCCAAATCCGAATTCGTTTACTCATAAGTCAACTTCCGGTTGACTTTTCTAACTTAGCTTTCTAATTAAGAGACTAAGTGTTCATTTCACTCCAAAACTACTTCGAACCCAAACCTACCAACTCGATACAACTCAACACAGCTGAACAACATATAAATAAGCAAAGATGGGAGAAATGTGGCTATAACTCTCAGAACGAACGATCGGGTCGTTACATCCTTCCCCTCTTAAACAAACGTTCGTCCTCGAACGAGTCTAAAACATACCTGAAATCAAATGATATACCACATAATTCAAACACTCACAACGATGATTTCTAATCATAGCAGCTGCCCAAAAGAACCAAAGGCTGGTAATAAACCTCTTATCAGACAGAGTCTGAACAAGCTATATCAAGTCATAAATCAAACACCCATTAGTCCTTGCTACATCTCAAGTAAACCCTTCTCGTCACATTCGATCAATCCAAACACAATCTCGTAGTCAAATCATACTCTCCACATAGCCATCAAATCACAAATCCCACTAAAAGGGACACCAACAGACATATAAACATGTACTCACACAATCGAAATTTTCGTACTCCAGCTACCGACAAAACCCGGCCTCAAGTACCCAAGACTAGCCCAACATCAACACACAGAAATCACATCTCGCACCTCATCTAGGGAATCATAATCCGTCGATGCACAACTGATACCGAGCGCTCATGTGCGCATACGAATGCGTGGAAGAAATTCAAAGAGTTACACTTCAAGCTGAATTAATATCGCACGATAAGAATTCAAGAAGGTGAAGTTTTCCTAAAAGTTCTGCAGCCTCTCGAAGATAAGTACAGACGTCTCCGTACCGATCTGCAAGACTCTACTAAACCCGCTAATGACTCGTGAGACGTATGTAATCTAGGCTCTGATACCAACTTGTCACGACCCAAAATCTAACCGTGGTCGTGATGGCGCCTATCGTGTTACAAGGCAAGCCTATTCCCAAAATATTACTACTAATTTGATTATAAGAATTTAATAAAACATTTCCAATAATTGAATTCCTGATAAACTAAACCAACTCTAAATATAAATAATATAAAATACAAAAACGAGTCCCAAACATCGGGGTGTCACTAAGTCATGAGCGTCTAAAACTATGAACTGAGATATATAAACTGTCTAACTGTCCAAAGAAGAATTGATAAAAGGAGTAACAAGGTCCTCCAGACGCTGGCAGCTACCTTGCAGTCTCTAATTAAAGCCGGCCTGAACTCAACGATCGCCGCGCTCTAACTCACTTGGATCTGCACATAAAGTACAGGGTGTAGTATGAGTACAACCACCTCAGTAGTAACAGAAATAACTAAGGAACTGAGCAGTAGTGACGAGCTGAGAAAAATAGTCCAATTATTTATTTTTCACAATTTTAAAAATAACAGGAATAAACAGGTAAATTCCATAACTCAGTAAATGCCAAAAAGAAATTTAACAGATAAATGCAGCAACAACAAAAGTAAATGCAACCTCACAACAATGTCACTCCTTCACTCAGCACTCAACACTCAACACTCAATACACTCAACACTCTGCGCTCACTGGGGGTGTGTACAGACTCCGGAGGGGCTCCCAAAGCCCAAGCGCTAAGCACGGACAACTCACGTGCTACCATATCAATACCTGGATCCGCACGGTCAACTCACCTGCTACGCGGACAACTCATGCACTATGGTATCAATACCTGGACCCGCACGATCAACTCACGTGCTACGCGGATAACTCACGCGCTATGGTATTAATATCCTCACAAACAGGCCCTCGGCCTCACTTAGTCATGTACCTCACTAGCTTCACCATCATCAACAAATAAGGGAACACAACCCACATCAAGTATCACAACATATTAGCAAATAATAGAGACTGAGGTAAAGATGTACAATAATTTCTATGACTGAGTACAAATAATGTGAGCATGAATAAAACCTAAATAGGATCTCTAACATGAAGGCAAACAAGTTCAACAACAAGTAAACACATAACCACAGATAATAGCTTTTAGGCCTGGCCTCATGGGACGGACCAAGTCTCAATCCCTCGTGGTGCACACCCACACGCTCGTCACCTAGAGTGGGTATCACTACCAAACAATTACATGATATCAATTTCTCTGGGTTTATACCCTCAAAGCTAGAGTTAAAATTGTTACTTACCTCAACAGCGTAAAATCCTACTCCGGGATGTCCTCGTCCCTCGACTCGGTCCCAAAAAGCTTTGAATCTAACCATAATCAGAATACTACTATCAACATAGTCTAAAAAATCTAATTACACAATAAAAACTACATAAATATGCCAAAAATCCGAAATCGGCCAAAACTCGCCCCTCGGGCCCACGTCTCGAAATCAGTCAAAAATGGCAGAATAATAATCCTCGTCCTCTTCCGAGTCTAACCAAATAAAATTTGTCAAAATCGGACTCTGTTTGGTCCCTCCAATCCTCACTTAAAACTCTCCAAAACTCAAACCCTAACTCCCTCAATTTCACTTTGAAATCATCAATCAAATCCCAAAAACGAAGATGGATTCATAAATTATAATCAAAATCGAGTAGAGAACACTTACCCCAATTCATATGGTGAAAATCGCCTCCAAAATCGCCCAAATCCGAGCTCCCCAACTAAAAATATGACCGAATGAACAAACCCTAGTTTTGTATATTTTTCTACCAGCTATTCTGCCTCGTTTCTCGTGCCAAATAATCCCAAAACTCGTATTTTATGCCTCCAATGGATTTCTTGTGAAATTCTAGTCAAGTTAGGCTTTTGAATCACTCAATTTGACCTTATAACGAAAGAGATAGGTAGGTTTTAATATTTGCAAATAGTGCGGATTTTTAAATACGCCGTCAGTGGCAATTTCGTAATTAATTTGAAAAAAATCTGGCAACCTAGTTCTTAGTAAAATGACCATAAAATCCTCATACGATGTCCAAATTCAACGATTCTTTTTGCTACAGGTCCATAATTACAATACGGATCTAATGCTTCAATCTAAAAAGAAATCGGAGCTCATTTGTTCAATATGATATCATTTATTGTTGAAGAAACATCGTTGAAACATAAAAAAAAACGAGCGCAACACAACCTTAACCTATTCAAAACTCATCCGAGGCCCTCGGGACCTCAACCAACAATTCCAACAAGTCATATATCACTACCCGAACTTAGTCAAACCTCCGAAAAACCCAAAACAACACCAAAATACCAAATCAACCTCGAATTCAAGCCTAAGAACTTCTAAACTTCCAACTTTTGCCAATTCAAGCCTAATTCTACCACGGACCTCCAAATTATATTTCGGACACACTCCTAAGTCTAAGATCACCCGACAAAGCTAATTGAATCATAAAAATCCAAATCCGAATTCTTTTACTCATATGTCAACTTCCGATTGACTTTTCTAACTTAACTTTCTAATTAAGAGACTAAGTGTTCATTTCACTCCAAAACTACTCCGAACCCAAACCTACCAACTCGATACAACTCAACACAGCTGAACAATATATAAATAAGCATAGATGAGGGAAATGTGGCTATAACTCTCAGAACGAACGATCGGGTCGTTACACTTGGTTTCCACCCAAGAGAAATTTGGGTGGTTTCTCCGGTTAGGATTGTAAGTGTTCCCATATTGATTTGTTTATCCCCTATTTATATTACCCACAAAACAGACAGACTCTATTAGTTGGTCATAAGTCGCTCGTGTGACCCTCTCAACATACATCACAAAATGTCTGAACCTGCTGCATTGGCTGAGCTTGTTGCTTGTTAATAACCAAGGTCATCTTATTGACTTGGTTAGCCAATGTGGCAACCTGCACTGATAATGTAGAAACAATGTCTTACTCGAGGACCTTCACAGATATTAGCATTGTGTGTCTACCCATCTCTCCTTGCCAATCAGGATAGCTTTTGGAGAATTTATTCAATAAGGCATTAATTTCATCAAAGCTTTTCTCTAACACTTGACCTCCCTTTGCAGCGTCCACCACAATTTTTATCTCTGGATGTAGTCCTTTTATGAAGGTGTGAGTTATCACTTCATTTGTTTTATTGTGATGAGGACAATCTCTGAGTATCCCCTTGAATCTCAAGCTAAATATAGAGACTCCTCCAGTTTCTGTTTGAAGGCAACTATCTCACTTTCGATCTTTGTAATTTTGCCTGAAGGAAAGAACCGTGCCAAAACTTTCCTCGCCAGATCATTCCACAATGTAATAGAATTAGCTGGTTGCACCTTCAATCACCGCTTTGCTTCGCCCAAAAGAGAAAATGGGAACAATGTGAGCCTCACATAGTCTGGAGTGACTTTGTTAGTGATATAAGTATCACTAATCTCAAAGAAATTCAGGATGTGTTGTTGTGGATCCTCATGTGGAAGAACCATAAACTGCCCATTCGCATGTGTCACACATCCTTTTTTACCACCCGAAAGGGGGTATAAGGGAGTTTTTCCAATCAAAGTGACATTATTCGAAATGGAATTTTATTTAATTTTATCGGAGTCGCCACTTGGGATATTTATTATGGTGTCCCAAGTCACCGGTTTACTTTAAATCCCAAATCGAGGAAATTTCGACTTTATAAAAAGTCTGCGAAACCAGAAATTCTAGATAAGGAATTCTGTTAACCGGGAGAAGGTGTTATGCATTCCTGGGTTCTGTGGTTCTAGCATGGTCGCTTAAACTGTTAAAATTGGCCTATTATCTAATTAACTACATGTTTTAAGCCTATTGTGCATTTTAACTTTATAACCGCTTTTAATTATTTTAACTGCTTTTAGGATTTATTGAATTATTTCTTGAACAAGTTACGATTGTCGTACACTTGCCGTTTTGAACACACCGCAAACCACGCTACATGAAATGCACCCGCGATTCGCGACATGTTTATTTTATTATTCGGAGTTTTTATGATTCGGGTTACATGAAATGCACCCCGAATTTGGGGATGAGATATCATGACTATGCCACGGGAACCGTACCCATAGCCACGAAGGTTTATTAATCGCGCCTAAAGCAAATAGCGCATTTAATTATTTTCCTAATCTTTGAGATTGTTGTGATGCCAAATTTATGAACAAGATATTATTAGGGCAAATAGGCTAGCTAACATGATCTATTACTTGGCTAGATTCCTTATGGTCCAAAACCCATCTTATGGCCATTCTTATTCCTTGCCAAGAAAGAAACAACTCCAATTTTTTCCATCTACCCAATTAAAAGGATTTATTCAAGAAACAAGACTACATACATCCCAATCGAAATAAAATTAATTAAAACAATTTAAATGAAAACTAAGGCATACTACTCAAACAAACGTAAAATCACAAATCAACTAACACGCACACCAAGCTATCATAACACAATGAAATGAGAATAAAAATTGAGAAATGAACCTTTTATTGATGAACAAAGCTGAAAATTGCAAGTCAATCGGGCTAAACAACAGTCCTTGGATCGAAACACCGAAATTACAAACCGAAACCTCGACTTCGAAGCATGCCGGAACTTGACGAACCTTGGACAGCACCTCAAAATTCGATCTCCAGAAGTTGTTGGAAAAGAACGCACCAAAAAAAAGAGCTGACAAATGAATAACTGCTTTTCCCGACCCAATAGTCGACGCGTTCATCACGACCATCATAACCTAACTCCAGGACTGCTACGGGCACTGATCCTTCTATTTCAAACGTTGGGATAGAGATTGTATACGATTAAATTATAGTACTGTATCAAAGAAAAAAAAAGAAGAAGAAGTGATGGCGTGGAGTATAACAGGGCAACCCATACATCAGCATATAGCTGTGAATCGTTAAATAACAGATTTTTTATAGTTCTTTGAACTTCCGAATTCAGTAAAAAACTTAGAAAAAACCAGACCTTTTTTAAATCCTCAAACTTCCATTCGAATCCCCATCAAACGCACTATAGGGTTAAGAGTGACTTGCTTACACTGCTGAATAACCTTCACTTTAGCGAGCTGTAGGACAAACTACAATCAGAGGAGAAAGGAACTTTG
>NW_017673403.1:86301-137565 GCF_001879085.1 Nicotiana attenuata
AATTTATATTTTCACAATCCTCACACCCACACGAGTCTATTCATACAAAAATCCCTCAAATCGGATGACAAAAACCCAATCAAAACTAAATCTCTAGGTCTAAGAACTTTTCCCCCAATTTCAACCTAAATTCCGAAATTAAAGGATGAATTTAAGTGAAGATTCATGGAAATTAGTCTAAACTGAGTAAGAATGACTTACCCAAGTCGCCCAGGTGAAAATCCCCTCAAAAATCGTGATCTCCCGAGCTCCCAAGTCCAAAATATGAGTTATGGTCTAAACCCTCGATTTTGGGTTTTAAATTCTCTGCTCAGATGTTGATCATTGCGATCGCAAGAAATCATTTGCGATCGCGAAGAGTAAAAGTGAAAGGCTCCAGAAATGGCCTACGCGATCGCGACATGAAGAATGCGATCGCAGAAGAGGAAGAGTGAAGGGTCCTCGAACTGGCCTATGCGAACGCAATAGAAGGCTTGCGATCGCAAAAGAGGACAAGGCCAGCTTGTGCGTTCGCGGTCGAAGCCACCCGAACGTGAAGAGTAAAAGGATAATGAACCACCTGCTCCCATTTCTACTATGCGAACGCGGAAGAGTAATTGCGAACGCGAAGGAGGAAGAGAATGACTTCCACGATCGCGAGTAAAGTAATGCGATCACGAAGAACAACTAAGGCCCCCCTCAGAGAATGCACTATGCGATCGCGGAGGGAAGGATGCGATCGCAGAGAAGGAAACCAGATACCAACAGTTCAGCAATTCAACAAGTTCTAAAAATGATCCGTTGAGCATCCGAAACACACCCGAGGCCCCTGGGACCTCAACCAAACCTACGAACATATCCCATAACATCATTCAAACTTGTTCCAACCTTCGGAACGCTCAAAACAACATCAAAACATCTATTTTTCATCGGATTCAACCTTAAGGATTTCAAAAACTCTAAAAACACACTTTCGATCAAAAAGTCTATCAAACCTCGTCCAAATGACCTGAAATTTTGCACACATGTCACATTAAACACTACGAAGCTACTCCAACTTCCGGAATTCCATTCCGACCCTCGGATTAGAATCTCACTATCGGACCGGAAACTTCAAAAATTCAACCTTCGGCATTTCAAGCCTAAATTAGCTACGGACCTCCAAAACACATTCCGATCACGCTCCTAACCCCGAAATCACCTAACGGATCTAATGGAACCATCAGATTTCCATTCCGAGGCCGTCTTCATACTGTTCTGACTATGGTCAACTTTCTAACACTTAAGCTCTCATTTAGGGACTAAGTGTCCCAAAACTCTCCGAAACTTAAAACCGAACATCCCAGCAAATCAAAATGGCAGAAATGAACTTGGGGAAAGCAGTTAATAGGGGATCGGGGCATTAATTCTTAAGACAATCGGCCGGGTCGTCACTCCGATCCACATATAATATTGTTGCGGCGTGCAACCCGATCCACATATAATATTGTTGCGGCATGCAACCGGATCCACATATAATATTTACAATCATAACGAGAGTCCCGACAAGGGATCAATAAGGTCTACACTATCCCGGCAAGGGATTCGACAACATAAGTAATTACGTCCCGGCGAGGGAGAAACAGCTATAACCAAACTTGTTCCAACATCTAACTACCTCAACTATAACCAAACTTGTTCCAACATCTAACTACCTCAGCTATAACCAAACTTGTTCCAACATCTAACTACCTCAGCTATAACCAGACTTGTTCCAACACAAAGAATCATCAACCTAAGCATCCGTAATATCAATTAAGAACAAAATGCAAGGGAATCACAACTCAATAATAGCCCGGCAAGGGGGCAACATTATGATCTCTCCTCTTTCTCACGTTTACTTCACAACTCGAGCCAATGCTCTAGAGGTTCAATTATCACTTATACTTTCACAATTCATTATACAACTTGAGCCAATGCTCCTTAATGTTCATAGATCACAATTCTTTCCACAAACTTTACATAACAATAGAAACCTTCACCAAGGCATGAATAATACACGAAATCATGGAAATCGCAATATAAGACTCACGGTCATGCTCGACACCAACGTATAGATACTCGTCACCATGCCTATACGTCGTACTCAACAAGAAACAAATAGCAAATAGGACACAACTCCTAATCCCTCAAGCGAAGGTTAGACCAAACACTTACCTCGTACTTCCACGGCCAACTCAAGCCTCAAACACCGCCTTTCCTTTCGAACTCGGCTCCAAATCAATTGTATCTAGACATAATCGACTTAATAACATCAATAAACGCTAAACAATCCAATTCCAATGCTTAGTTATAGCTTTCCAATCGTTCTTCCAAAAACCCAAAAATTGACCCCGAGCCCGCTTGATCAAAACACGAGGTTCGGACCAAAACCCGATCACCCATTCACCCACGAGCCCGAATATATAATTTGTTTTGAAATCCGACCCCAAAACGAGGTCAAATTCCTAAATAATCAAAAAGCCATAGCTCTACCCAAATCCCTA
The DNA here is from genome assembly GCF_001879085.1 of Nicotiana attenuata. Lineage (NCBI taxonomy): Eukaryota > Viridiplantae > Streptophyta > Magnoliopsida > Solanales > Solanaceae > Nicotiana > Nicotiana attenuata. The sequence continues at coordinate 88,806 of NW_017673403.1, forward strand.
ATTTTCTACCCTTAATCACATGTTTTAGGCCTAGAAATCTAGTGGGTGTTAATGGAAATTGAAAAAGACGATCTTAAGATTACATACCTATGAATTGGTGGTGAAATCCTCTTTCAAAAATCGTCCAATTTGGAGTTGAAAAGAAGAAGTTATGAAATTTTGGCTAAATCACGTTTTTGGTTCTGTTTTAAAATCACTGGGCAGACCTTCATCGTGTTCGCGATGGATCTGCCTCGTTCGCGAAGAGCATCCTTCCTCAGGCTTATGCGATCGCGAGATCTCTTACGCGTTCGCGAAGGGTTGGCCCCCCTGACCTTCGCGTTCGCGGGCCTATGAACGCGTTCGCGTAGAGAAATATTCACTTCCCAGACCAGCCCCCCATTTACACTATGCGTTCGCGGGACGTGGGTCGCGTTTGCGTAGATCAACCCCCAGTGCTCCGCGTTCGCGATCCTTTCCTCGCGTTCGCATTGAACAAAAATCACCCCTGCCCATTTTCCCTTTCGCGATCGCGAAGCACAGAAGATCTGTGCACCAGAACAGCTGTTTCTGCAACTTTTATGAGTTCAAAATTCTTCCGAAACACATCCGAAACACACCCGAGCCCTCGGGGCTCCAAACCAAACATACGTACTAACTCAAAAACACCATATGAACTTATCCGTGCGATCAAATCGCCAAAATAACATCATTAACATCGAATTAAACCTCAAAATCAATGAATTATTTCAAACTTCTTAAAACATCAAATTTTGCATTTAAGGCTCGAATCACGTCAAACGGATTCCGTTTCTTACCAAACTTCACAGAATTATCTTAAACCACATATAAGACCTGTACCGGGCGTCAGAACCAGAATACGGGCCCGATACCAACATGTTCTGATCAAAATTCATTTCCAAATCCTTTAAACAATTTCAGAAAACAATTTTCTTTAAAAATTCATTTCTCGGGCTTGGGACCTCGGAATTCGATTCCGGGCATACGCCCAAGTCCTATATTTTCCTACGGACCCTCCAGGACCGTCACATCACGGGTCCGGGTCCGTTTACCCAAAATATTGAAGTCAAATTAATTCATTTTATAGTCACAATTTATTATTTTTCACAGATTTTCTAATTTAAGCTTTCCGGCTACGCGCCGGGACTGCGCACGTAAATTGAGGTGAAGCTAAAAGAGGTCTTTAAGGCCTCAAAACATAGAATTCATTTTAAAAACAAGTGATGACCTTTCGGTCATCATAATTTGCCCCTCACGCTGGGTAAAAGCTTAAAGCAAATTAAAAAGGAAAAGGCAAGTGAATTTACGGGTAATAAGTATACTATTATAGTATATTGTATACTATTACAGCACTGTTACAGTATATTGCATATTATTAACAATGTATTGTATACCATAATAGTATACTGTTGCAGTATAACTATATACTCGTATAGTATATTGTATACTGTAGTGGTATACTATTAGGTAACTGTGTTCTTCTTCGATTATTACAGTATACCGTTGCAGTATATTGTAAACTATAATAGGATACTGTTGTAGTATAGCTATATACTCCTACAACATATTATATCCGTAGCGGTATACTATTGGGTAGCTGTGTTCTTCGATTTTCAACTGAAAATTTCGATCTCAATCACCTCAAATCAGCTCCAAATGTTATCAAATTTCTGTATGAACTTCCAGAAGGTACTATAAGCAATATGTAACAGCACCCACTTTGAATCAAACAAGAAATCTTCAAAAATAAAATTGAGCTTCAAGACTAACAATGGTAGATATTCAAATACACATAGAAATTTAGATATGGGAAGCTTACTCGAAGATACTATAAGCAATATTTTATTGCACCCATATCGAATCAAACAATAAATCTTCAAAATAAAATTTCTAATTCTGGAGCTTCAAGCTCAACAATGGTGGGTCTTTATACACACATAAAAATCATAAGAAGAGGAGGTAGAGCAATAGCTTGGGTTGATCCTCTTAATGAAGATCGATCTGGCAGAGTAGAAGTAGATCCATTTAAGTCCACTACCAAGTAAGCTTGCAAAAATGAAGTGAATTGTTTTAACATTCTGTACTTCAAATGCGAAGGCAAATAGCTGTGGGCAGGGTAAATAGTCTTGGTTGCATAGGTAGGAAAAGTAAATAGTTTATGTTTGGATATTTAAGGGTAAATAGTTTAGGCTTAATGGGTATAAAGTAAGATTTTTTCCCCCTTTTCGGTATTTACTTATGTTAGGAACACAAATTGCTTCCTTCTTTGGGAATGAATAAACTATGCCTCTCAATGATGAGTGATTATAGACAAATTGATTTACAATTAAAACTTCCGTATAAAACAAACGAAGGATCGAACAAAGAACATAAACATCAAAAGTTCAAACGGAAAATATCACTTTTGATGACTCTTCGAGGAAGATTGTTGTTGGCCATATACAATTAAATTGAGGGTTCTTTTAATTTTCATCCATTTAATTTTCTTTTCCGTTTTGGATCTTTGAGAACAAAGCATAATACGTTAGGTAAAATTTTTCTTTCTATGTTCTGTTTACCTTTTATTTCCGTTAATTATTTTAGTGTACCATTACTTCATATTGGTCAAAGTTGCACGAGTTTAATTATTGCTCAGTGAGTAAAAGGTAGATAATTTAATATTATAATTTAATTATTTTTCTAATATTAAAAGCACGAATGCTTTTAGCAAAATGTCGTTCGCCTTTTTTACCTTTTAAAAGCAATAGTGTGACGACCCGACCAGTCGTCTCATGAGTTACCGCTCCGTTTCCCCCATTTCTGCTTCTTTATGCTTCGTTATCCGTGTTTTATGTGGTTGAGTTGATTGGTTTGTGGTTGGAGTGGATTTGGCAAGGAAATGAGACACTTAGTCTCTTTTAAGAAGGCTTAAGTTGGAAAAGTCAACCGGAGGTTGACTTAAGAGTTAGAGGGCTCGGATGTGATTTTTGATGATTCGGTTAGCTTCGGGGGATGATTTGTGACTTAGGAGTGTGATCGGAAGTGGTTTTGGAGGCCCGATGTAGAATTAGGCTTGAATTGGCGAAGTTAGTATTTTGGGGAATTCCGGTTGATAGGTGAGATTTTGATCCGACGGTTGGAATGGGATTCCGAGAGTTGCTGTGACTTCTTTATGTGATTCGGGATGTGTGTGCAAAGTTCAGGTCATTTGAATGTGGTTTGGTTGGGTTTTTGATCAAAAGCGTGTTTCGGAAGTTTTTAGAAAATTTAGGCTTGAATTCGATGTAAATTGGAGGTTTTGGTGTTGTTTGTGGTGTTTTGATGTTTGGAACAAGTTTGAATGAGGTTTTAGGATGTGTTGGTGCTTTTGGTTGAGGTCCCGGGGGCCTCGGGGTTATTTCGGATGGCTAACGGGAAGAGTTTTGGACTTGTGCAATTGCAGATTTTCTGCTGCTTCTGGTCTTTTCGCACCTGCGGCTTGGGGACCACAGGTGCGGCATCGCATGTGCGAAGGATTATCCGCAGATGCGGATTTGAGGAGTGAGGTCAGGAACCGCAGATGCGGAATAGGGACCGCACCTGCGGAGCCGCAGATGCGGCTATTGGACTGCAGATGCGGTTAGACGGGATTTAAGTGAATTCCGCAGATGCGGAGAAATGATCGCATAACTGGTACTGCAGAAGCGCGTATTTGACCGCAGATGCGGTTATGACTGGGCAGAAGGTATCAATGGTTCTTCTTCGCGATTTTTGAAGGGTTTATTCATATTAACTTCGGACTTAGAGTTTTTGGGCGATTTTGAAGAGGGATTTCAAGGGAACTTCGATAAGGTAAGAATTTCGGACCTACAACATGATTCTATGGTGATATTTCATGAATTAGGGCTGAAAATTAAGGAATTTTTGGACTAAAAATGGAGGTTTAGGGCTTGAGATTAAGAGAGTCTAAATTGGGGATTTGAGGGGTCAATTGAACTCCGATTCTTGTGTTTTTGATATGTATGAACTCGCGGGGAGATGAGGAATCTAATGATGTGAAAATTTCTGAGTTTCGAGAAGTGGGCCCGGGGCTCGAATTTTGCTAATTTCGAGATTTTTGATATTTTTCGATTATTTTCACTTGGGCTTTGTTCGCTTAGCATATTGTGACGTATTCGCTCTGGTTTTGGTCAGATTCGATGCGCGAGGAGGCCGATTTGAGAGGCAAGGGCATAGCGAGCTAGAGCTTTGGCCGGTTTGAGGTGAGTAATGATTGTGAATGATGTCTTGAGGGTTTGAAACCCCGGATTTGCACAATGTAGTGCTATGTTGAGGTGAGACACATGCTGTATGATGAGCGTGGGGTCCATTACTACTGGGGATTGTGATTTGGTCCGTCCCGATTGATGATTTCATCGCATTTTTGACTGAGATATAATTATTATCATTATGATTTGGGCTAGTTGCCATGTTTGGGGCCTTCTGCCGACTTGTAGAACCCTTAGGGGCATTATGACTGATTTTCCTCACTTCACTTATTAAAAATCATATCCTCAGTCATGTTTCTATTTGTTTAAAACAATGTGAACCGGTTTTATTAATGTAATATGTGGGAAATATGTGGGCTGAGATCCCTACCTTATATTATTGTGCCTGTGAGACTGTGAGTAAAATGACTGAGAGGGATTGATAACCCAACAGTGAGGATTATATATATGTTAAGGATCAGGCTGCACGCCGCAGCAAATACTTATATGGATCGGGCTGCACGCCGCAGCAAATGTTTATGTGGATCGGGCTGCGCGCCGCAGCAATATAGCGCTTGGGCTGTAGGAGCCCCTCCCGGAGTCTGTACACCCCCAGGGAGCGCAGTCGACTATTATGGATCGGGCTGTGCGCCACAACGACGTACGGATCGGGATGCACGCCGCAGCGGTTATTCTGATTTCGGTTATTGTGAGAGATATATGGTTACTGTGTTCGAGGAACGCATTTATACTTGTTAAATACCTGATAAGCTACCTGTTTTACCTGATCTAAAGAGATTTCACTTGACTTCTTCACTATTTTGCCGCTTTAAGTTGATTTACTGCTTTGATATAGAACTGCTTAGTGCCTTTACGTGTTTTCTTACTGTCAGCCATTATTTATGATTATTACTCACTGGGTCGGAGTACTCACATTACTCCCTGCACCTTGTGTGCAGATCCAGGTGTTCCCGAGGCATAGAGAGAGCTTTACTGCTGTTCATCATTCACCGGAGTCATCGAGGTAGCTGCATGACGTCCGCAGACCCGATTTCTCCTTCTATCTTCTTTATTTCCAGTACTCTTAGACTATCTCTGTTTTAGGCTGTTTACAGACTTGTAATAGAGGCTCTTGACTTGTGACACCGGATCGGTGGGCTATGTAGTGATGTTATTATGACTTCCGCACATTTTATGTACTGTTTCAGACTCCTATTTATGTTTAAATTGGTATTTAAATTCTGTTAAATGAGTAATGAACTCTATAAGAGAGGGGGTGTGATTGATAATTGGTCGGGCTTGCCTAGCAATGTGTTGGGCGCCATCACGACCGGGGATGGGGTCGTGACAAGTTGGTATCAGAGCCTAGGTTACCTTGGTCTCACGAGTCATGAGCCGGTTTAGTAGAGTCTCGCGGATCGGTACGTAGACGTGTGTATTTATCCTCGAGAGGCTGCAGAACCTTTAGGAAAAACTTCATCTTCTCCGAAATTCTTGTCGTGCGAACTTGTTGATCCGAGTACTAAACTTCTCTTTATTCTATTCTCTCACAGATGGTGAGGACTCGCGCTACCCGACGAGGTGGACGACCACCAGTACCACCCACTGAGGCCACCAGAGGTCGTGGACGCGGTCGTGGTCGTGGCAGAGGCAGAGTAGCGAGGGCAGCATCTGTTGATCCACCAGCTGCCCCAGCTCCGGATCAGACTCCAGCAGCACCAGTTCAGGCACCAGCTGTGCCCATCGTGATTCCAGGTCTACAGGAGACCTTGACACAGATCTTGACAGTTTGCACCGGCCTGGCTCAGGCAGTTTCAGCCACCACAGCAGCAGCTACTTCACAGGCCGGGGGAGGCAACCAGACCCCCGCTGCTCGCACACCTGAGCAGGTAGTGCAGGGACTACAGACGCCAGAGGCACCTCCAGCTCAGCCGGTTGCACCAGTGCAGGAGTTCAGGGTTCCAGTTATGCCGGAGGATGAGCAGCGTCGTCTTGAGAGGTTTGGTAGACTCCAGCCTCCGACATTCAGTGGTGCTGAGGGCGAGGATGCCCAGGGTTTTCTTGACAGGTGTCAGCGGATGCTCCGTACAGCAGGGATTCTTGAGTCTAGTGGTGTGGCATTTACCACCTTTCAGTTTACTAGGGCTGCCTTCACTTGGTGGGAGGCGTATGAGAGGCGTAGGCCGGTTGGTGCAGCGCCCCTTTCTTGGCAGCAGTTCTCCACTCTCTTCTTGGAGAAGTATGTACCGCAGTCCCGTAGAGAGGAGCTGCGTAGGCAGTTTGAGTGGTTGACGCAGGGAGATATGACCGTGACCCAGTACGAGATGAGGTTTTCGGAGTTGGCTCGTCATGCCACCTGGATGATTCCGTCAGATCGTGAGAGGATCAGGAGATTTGTGGATGGCCTTAACTACCATCTCCGTATTCTGATGACTAGAGAGAGAGTATTGGGTGCTACGTTCGAGGAGGTGGTGGATATCGCTCGTGAGATCGAGTCAGTTCGCCGTCGGGAGCGAGAGGAGAGGGAGGCCAAAAGGCCTCGTGGATCGGGCAGTTACAGTGGTGCTCCTTCGAGGGGCCAGTTCCAACATGGTAGAGGTCGTTCTTTCAGGCCTGCTCAGTCGGCCTGTCCAGAGTATCGTGGGGCATCTTCAGGTCGTGGTCATCATGGGCCTCAGCAGGGCCAGCCTTCACTCAGCGCCCTCCCAGCTCAGAGTTCATCTCGTGCCCCATCAGCTCAGGGTTCTTCCGCGCCGAGTGCATCTGCTAGTCACTCAGGTGCGAGGGGTTCCCTTCAGTCCCCATCTCCAGCACCGGGTAGTTGTTATGAGTGCGGAGAGTTTGGTCACATGAGGAGGCAGTGTCCTCGACTCCGTGACGGTCAGCATCAGCAGAGGGGTCAGCCCTCGACTTCTGCTCCAGTTACTTCACCACCCGCCCAGCCAGCTAGGGGTGGAGATCAGGCAGCCAGGGGTCGCCCCAGAGGGGGAGGCCGATCAGGCGGTGGCCAGGCTCATTTTTATGCTATTCCAGGCAGGACAGATGCCATTGCTTCAGATGCTGTCATTACAGGTATTGTTTCAGTCTGCCACAGAGATGCCTCCGTATTATTTGATCCCGGTTCCACCTATTCTTATGTGTCCTCATATTTTGCTCACTATTTGAGTGCGCCCCGGGAGTTTCTTGCTTTACCTGTTCATGTGTCTACCCCGGTGGGCGATACTGTTGTTGTGGACCGTGTGTACCGGTCATGTGTTGTGACTATTGGGGGTCTGGAGACCCGAGTTGATCTATTGCTATTGAGCATGGTGGAGTTTGATGTTATTTTGGGCATGGATTGGTTATCTCCGTGTCATGCTATTCTAGACTGTCATGCTAAGGCAGTCACTTCGGCTATGCCGGGTGTACCGCGGATCGAGTGGCGTGGTGTGACTGATTATGTTCCGAGTAGAGTGATTTCTTTCTTGAAGGCCCAGCATATGGTTGGAAAGGGGTGTCTCTCGTATCTTGCCTTTGTGAGGGATGTCGGGGCTGAGGCTCCCAGTATTGATTCTATCCCAGTTGTGAGGGACTTCCCTGATGTATTTCCTGCAGACCTGCCGGGCATGCCACTTGACAGGGATATTGATTTTGGTATTGACCTGGTGCCGGGCACTCAGCCCATTTCTATTCTGCCATATCGCATGGCACCAGCAGAGTTGAAAGAATTGAAGGAGCAGCTCCAGGAACTCCTAGATAAGGGGTTCATTCGGCCTAGTGTGTCACCTTGGGGTGCGCCAGCTCTATTTGTGAAGAAGAAGGATGGCACAATGAGAATGTGCATCGATTATAGGCAATTGAACAAGGTAAAAATTAAGAACAAGTATCCCCTACCTCGCATTGATGATTTATTCGACCAGCTTCAGGGAGCGAGGGTATTTTCCAAGATTGATCTCTGTTCGGGTTATCACCAGTTGAAGATCAGGGATTCAGATATTCTTAAGACTGCTTTCAGGACTAGATATGGTCACTATGAGTTTCTTGTCATGTCTTTCGGGCTGACCAGTGCCCCAACAGCGTTCATGCATTTGATGAACAGTGTGTTTCGACCTTATCTGGATTCGTTCGTTATTGTTTTTATTGATGATATTCTGGTGTACTCGCGTAGTCAGGAGGAGCACGCAGAGCATTTGCGAGTTGTATTGCATAGGTTGAGGGAGGAGAAGCTTTATGCAAAGTTCTCCAAGTGTGAGTTTTGGCTCGGTTTAGTGGCTTTCTTGGGACACGTGGTGTCGAGCGAGGGCATTGAGGTTGATCCAAAGAAGATAGAGGCAGTTCAGAGTTGGCCTAGACCGTCCTCAGCCACAGAGATTCGCAGCTTTCTTGGGTTGGCAGGCTATTACCGCCGGTTTGTTCAGGGATTTTCATCCATTGCATCACCCTTGACCAATTTGACTCAGAAGGGTGCTCCGTTTGTATGGTCAGACGAGTGTGAGTAGAGCTTTCAGAAGCTCAAGACAGGTTTGACCACAGCTCCAGTATTGGTTTTGCCATCAGCTTCAGGTTCTTATACCGTATATTGTGATGCTTCGAGAGTTGCATTGAAGATTTGGAGGCATTACTTGTATGGCGTATCTTGTGAGGTATTCACGGATCATCGCAGTCTTCAGCATTTGTTCAAGCAAAAGGATCTTAATTTGAGGCAGCGGAGATGGCTAGAGTTGCTTAAGGATTATGATATTACTATTTTGTATCATCCGGGGAAGGCCAATGTAGTGGCCGATGCTTTGAGCTGAAAGGCAGTGAGTATGGGGAGTTTGGCGTACATTCCAGTTGGGGAGAGACCCCTTGCAGTTGATGTTCAGCCCTTGGCCAATCGGTTTGTGAGACTAGATATTTCGGAGCCCAGTCGGGTGTTGGCTTGTGTAGTCTCTCGGTCTTCCTTATATGATCGCATCAGAGAGAGCCAGTATGATGACCCGCATTTGCTTGTCCTTAAGGACAGGGTTCAGCATGATGATGCCAAAGATGTGACCATTGGTGATGATGGTGTGTTGAGGATGCAGGGCCGGATTTGCGTGCCCAATGTGGATGGGCTTCGGGAGTTGATATTGGAGGAGGCCCATAGCTCGCGGTATACCATTCATCTGGGTGCCGCGAAGATGTATCAGGATCTTAGACAGCACTATTGGTGGAGAAGAATGAAGAAAGATATTGTGGGATTTGTAGCTCGGTGTCTCAATTGTCAGCAGGTGAAATACGAGCATCAGAGACCGGGTGGCTTGCTTCAGCAGATGGATATTCCCGAGTGGAAGTGGGAGAGGATCACTATGGACTTTGTTGTTGGACTTCCTCAGACTATGAAGAAATTTGATTCTATTTGGGTGATTGTGGATCGGCTGACCAAGTCCGCGCACTTCATTCCTGTGTGTACTGCCTATTCTTCAGAGCGGTTGGCAGGGATTTATATCCGGGAGATTGCTCGGTTGCATGGTGTTCCAGTTTCCTTCATCTTAGATAGGGGTACTCAGTTTACTTTGCAGTTTTGGAGAGCCATGCAGAGAGAGTTGGGTACTCAAGTGGAGTTGAGCACAGCGTTTCACCCTCAGACGGACGGACAATTCGAGCGTAATATTCAGATATTGGAGGACATGTTGCGTGCTTGTGTCATTGATTTTGGAGGTTCATGGGATGAGTTTTTGCCGCTTGCAGAGTTTGCCTACAATAACAGCTACCAGTCGAGTATTCAGATGGCTCCGTATGAGGCTTTGTATGGGAGACGGTGTAGATCTCCAGTTGGTTGGTTCGAGCCCGACGAGTCTAGGCTATTGGGGACAGATTTGGTTCAGGACGCCTTAGAGAAGGTGAAGGTGATTCAGGAGAGACTTCGTACAGCGCAGTCGCGTCAGAACAGTTATGCGGACCGGAAGGTTTGAGATGTGTCCTACATGGTTGGTGAGAAGGTTTTGCTAAAGGTGTCGCCCACGAAGGGTGTTATGAGATTTGGAAAGAAAGGGAAGTTGAGTCCGCGGTTCATTGGGCCTTTTGAGGTACTTAGGAGGATTGGGGAGGTGGCTTATATGCTTGCTTTGCCACCCAGCTTGTCGAGTGTGCACCCGGTATTTCATGTTTCTATGCTCCGGAAGTATGTTGGGGACCCGTCTCATGTTTTGGATTTCAGCACGGTCCAGTTGGATGATGATTTGACCTTTGATGTGGAGCCAGTGGCTATTTTGGGTCGTCAGGTTCGAAAGTTGAGGTCGAAGGATATAGCTTCAGTGAAGGTGCAGTGGAGAGGTCGGCCTGTGGAGGAGGCTACCTGGGAGACCGAGCGGGAGATGCGGAGCAGATATTCTCACCTATTTGAGGCTTCATGTATGTTTCTTGACTCGCTCGAGGACGAGCGTTTGTTTAAGTTGGGGAGGATGTGACGACCCGACCAGTCGTCTCATGAGCTACCGCTCCGTTTCCCCCATTTCTTCTTCTTTATGCTTCGTTATCCGTGTTTTATGTGGTCGAGTTGATTGGTTTGTGGTTGGAGTGGATTTGGTAAGGAAATGAGACACTTAGTCTCTTTTAAGAAGGCTTAAGTTGGAAAAGTCAACCGGACGTTGACTTATGAGTTAGAGGGCTCGGATGTGATTTTCGATTGTACGGTTAGCTTCGGGGGATGATTTGTGACTTAGGAGTGTGATCGGAAGTAGTTTTGGAGGCCCGGTGTAGAATTAGGCTTGAATTGGCGAAGTTAGTATTTTGGCGAATTCCGGTTGATAGGTGAGATTTTGATCCGAGGGTTGGAATGGGATTCCGAGAGTTGCTGTGACTTCTTTATGTGATTCGGGATGTGTGTGCAAAATTTCAGGTCATTTGAATGTGGTTTGGTTGGGTTTTTGATCAAAAGCGTGTTTCGGAAGTTTTTAGAAAATTTAGGCTTGAATTCGATGTAAATTGGAGGTTTTGGTGTTGTTTGTGGTGTTTTGATGTTTGGAACAAGTTTGAATGAGGTTTTAGGATGTGTTGGTGCTTTTGGTTGAGGTCCCGGGGGCCTCGGGGTTATTTCGGATGGCTAACGGGAAGAGTTTTGGACTTGTGCAATTGCAGATTTTCTGCTGCTTCTGGTCTTTTCGCACCTGCGGCTTGGGGACCGCAGGTGCGGCATCGCATGTGCGAAGGATTATCCGCAGATGCGGATTTGAGGAGTGAGGTCAGGAACCGCAGATGCGGAATAGGGACCGCACCTGCGGCGACTATTGGACCGAAGATGCGGTTAGACGGGATTTAAGTGAATTCCGCAGATTCGGAGAAATGACCGCAGAAGTGGTACCGCAGAAGCGGGTATTTGACCGCAGATGCGGTTATGACTGGGCAGAAGGTATAAATGGTTCTTCTTCGCGATTTTTGAAGGGTTTATTCATTTTTAACGTCGGACTTAGAGTTTTTGGGCGATTTTGAAGAGGGATTTCAAGGGAACTTCGATAAGGTAAGGATTTCGGACCTAAAACACAATTCTATGGTGATATTTCATGAATTAGGGCTGAAAATTAAGGAATTTTTGGACTAAAAATGGAGGTTTAGGGCTTGAGATTAAGAGAGTCTAAATTGGGGATTTGAGGGGTCAATTGAACTCCGATTCTTGTGTTTTTGATATGTATGAACTCGCAGGGAGATGAGGAATCTAATGATGTGAAAATTTTTGAGTTTTGAGAAGTGGGCCCGGGGCTCGGGTTTCGCTAATTTCGAGATTTTTGATATTTTTTGATTGTTTTTGCTTGGCCTTTGTTCCCTTAGCATATTGTGACGTATTCGCTCTGGTTTTGGTCAGATTCGACGCGCGAGGAGGCCGATTTGAGGGGCAAGGGCATAGCGAGCTAGAGCTTTGGTCGGTTTGTGGTGAGTAATGATTGTAAATGATGTCCTGAGGGTTTGAAACCCCGGATTTGCACAACGTAGTGCTATGTTGAGGTGAGACACACGCTATATGATGAGCGTAGGGTCCATTACTACTGGGAATTGTGACTTGGTCCGTCCCGATTGATGATTTCACCACATTTTTTACTGAGATTTAATTATTATCATTATGATTTGGGCTAGTTGCCATGTTTGGGGCCTTGTGCCGACTTGTAGTTATCTTAGGGGTATTATGACTGATTTTCCTCACTTCACTTATTAAAAATGATATCCTCAGTCATGTTTCTATTTGTTTAAAACAATATGAACCGGTTTTATTAATGTAAATCCTAAATGAGGGAAATATGTGGGCTGAGATCCCTACGTTATATTATTGTGCCCGTGAGACATATGGTTACTGTGTTCGAGGAACGGATTTATACTTGTTAAATACCTGATAAGCTACCTGTTTTACCTGATCTAAAGAGATTTCACTTGACTTCTTCACTATTTTGCTGCTTTAAGTTGATTTACTGCTTTGATATAGAACTACTTAGTGCCTTTACGTGTTTTCTTACTGTCAGCCATTATTTATGATTATTACTCACTGGGTCGGAGTACTCACATTACTCCCTGCACCTTGTGTGCAGATCCAGGTGTTCTCGAGGAATAGAGAGAGCTTTCCTGCTGTTCATCATTCACCGGAGTCATCGAGGTAGCTGCATGACGTTCGCAGACCCGATTTCTCCTTCTATCTTCTTTATTTCCAGTATTCTTAGACTATCTCTATTTTAGGCTGTTTACAGACTTGTAACAGAGGCTCTTGACTTGTGACACCGGATCGGTGGGCTATGTAGTGATGTTATTATGACTTCCGCACATTTTATCTACTGTTTCAGACTCCTATTTATGTTTAAATTGGTATTTAAATTCTGTTAAATGAGTAATGAACTCTATAAGAGAGGGGTTGTGATTGATAATTGGTCGGGATTGCCTAGCAATGTGTTGTGCGCCATCACGACCGGGGATGGGGTCGTGACAAATAGCCATTTAATTATTTTTCTATTATTTCGTAATAGTTATTGAATTATTTTCCTAATATTTAGGATTTCGAAATCGACTAAATTTTGTATATTAAATATTTCCTTATTAGCTATAGAATTTAACAAATTTATTTGTCACGACCCAGATTTTCCACCCTCGGGAGTCGTGATGGCGCCTACTAGTGAAAGCTAGGCAAGCCAACCATTTGTATTATTTACCCTTTTTCCCATTTTAATCCTTTAACAATTAAGATCCAACATTATATAAACAACGGAATTTAATAAGCGGAAGAACAAAATATAACCATTTAAACATTAACGATACAAATCCTTAAACGTAGACTAGCCAGAACTGGTATCACAATTTCACAGACTGTCTAGGAATACTACAAATAAAGGTCCGAAAGATAAATACAATGCTGTCTCTTAAATACATAAAAGAAACAGAATGAAAGGATAGAAGGAGACGCCAAGGCCTGCGGACGCCTGCAGGACTACCTCGGATCTCCAAATGGACTGAAGGTAGTAACCCAAAGCTAAGGTCCGTATGCTCTAGTACCGGGATCTGCACAAAAGAGTGCAGAGTGTAGTATCAGCACAACCGACCCCATGTGCTGGTAAGTGTCTAGCCTAACCTCGGCAAAGAACTGACGAGGCTAGGACTAGACTACCAAATAAACCTGTGCAGTTAAATCATGTAGATCGGAAAATAAAGGCAAAACTTTACAATTAAAGATAGGAAGGAGGAAACATGCTGCGGGGAACAATAAGTAACAACAGAAACTAACAGTTAAATGTAAAGAACACCATAACTCAATTATCAGTAGGAATCAGGAAAATCAAAGACAAGTGCACGGCATCACCCTTCGTGCTTTTACTCTCGTCCTCACCAAAAATCAATAAAATCGGCACGGCATCATCCTTTGTGCTTTTACTCTCGTCCTCACCAAAAATTAATAAAATCGGCACGACATCACCCTTCGTGCTTTTACCTCACATAATCATGGCATGGAATGATCCTTCGTGCATTATCACTCATATAAAGGCACGGAATTGTACATCGTGAGGCACGGCATCACCCTTCGTGCTTTAACACTCTCTCAAAAATATCATGCACGGCATCACCCTTCGTGCTTTAACACTCTTCCTCACCCAAACAACAATCACAAAGCAATAAGGGCAAGGGAATCAATAGAATCACAATAAAATCCCGGCAAGGGAACAATAGTACAACAATCATATCCCGGCAAAGGAAACAATATCAAAAGGAATAACATACCGTCAAGGGAGATAACATTAAAAGCAACAACATCCCGGCAAGGGAGACAATATCATAAACCTCTTCTCTTTTCCCCATTTACTTCACAACTCAATTCACAACTCGAGCCAATGCTCTATAACGTTCAATTGCCAATAATACTTCCACAAATCATTTTACAACTTGAGCCAACGCTCTTCAAGGTTCAATTACCAATATTACTTCCACAAACCTCGTTCAACAATAGAAATCATCACATAAGGCATGAACAATACAAAACGGAGTCACATTAATCATAGTATAAGACTCACGGGCATGCTTGACACCAACGTATAGATACTCGTCACCATGCCTATACGTCGTACTCAACATCTAACACATAGCAAATAAGACACGACTCCTAATCCCTCAAGCTAAGGTTAGACCAAACACTTACCTCGATGCCACGAACACAATTCAAGCCTCAGCTACCGCTTTACCTCTTGATTCCACCACCAATTCACTTGCATCTAGCCACAAGTTACTTAACTATATCAATAAATGCTAAATGAATCAATTCTAATGCATGAAAATAGGTTTTCTAAAGTTTTTTCCAAAAAAGTCAAAAATCGACCCCGGGCCCACACGGTCAAAACCCGAGGTTCAAACCAAAACCCGATTACCCATTCACCCATATATAATTTGTTTTGAAATCGGACCTCAAATCGAGGTCCAAAATCCCCAAAATTCGAAAATCCTAAGTTCTACCCAAAACACCCAATTTTCCCCATGAAAACCCTTGATTTTGAGTTGAAATCATGTAAAAAGATGGATTAGATTGAAAGAAATGAGTTAGAATTGACTTACAAATGATTTGGAAGAGTAGTTGTCTTTGAAAAACCGCCCAAAGGTGTTTAGGTTTTGAAAAGGTTGTAAAAATGGCTGAAAATGCGTCTAAGTGTCAATTAACTGGTCTCTGATGTCGCAATTGCGAACCCCTCAGAAACTGACGACGTCGCAAATGCGAAGATATTGTCGCATTTGCGACACTAAAGGAATCCGGTCCCCTTCGCATATGCGAGGGACCTTTCGCATTTGCGATATCGCATTTGCGATATATACGTCGCATTTGCGACAAGGCAGCCCAGGCCATCTTCGCATTTCCGATACAAATTTCGCATTTGCGGGCTCGCATTTGCGAGCCTGGCTTTGCAATTGCGAATCCTGCAGACCTGCAACACACCAGCAATTTCCTAAGTCTAAATTCCACTCCGTGGCCTATCCAAAACTCACCCGAGCCCTCAGGGCTCCAAACCAAACATGCACGCAAGTCCAAAAACATCACACGGACTTGCTCGTGCGATCAAATCGTCAAAATAACATCAATAACTATGAATTTAGCATCAAAATCAAAGAAAAATCTCATGAACTCTTAAGTTCAAATTATAACAACCAAAGGTCCGATTCACGCCATTTCAAGTCCGTTTCTTACCAAATTTTACAGGCTCAACTTAAATACCATATAAGACCTGTACCGGGCTTCGGAACCAAAATACGGGCCCGATACCATCGAATTCAATTACATTCAAATTTCCAAAAACTCTAAGAATTTCAGTTAAACAATTTTCTTCAAAAATTTATTTCTCGGGCTTGGGACCTCGGAATTCGATTTCGGGCATACGCCCAAGTCCCATATTTTCCTACGGACCCTTCGGGACCGTCAAATCACGGGTGCGGGTCCGTTTACCCAAAATATTGACCGGAGTCAACCTAAATTCATTTTAAAAGCAAAATTCATCATTTTTTCCACAGATTTTCACATAATGGCTTTTCGGATAAAAAGGAGGTTTTAAGGCCTCGAAACACAAAATTTATTTCTAAAACAAGTGATGACCTTTTGGGTCATCACATTCTCCACCTCTAAAACAACCGTTCGTCCTCGAACGGACATATGAAGGAAGTACCTGAGTCGGAGAAAAAATGGGGATATCGGCTCCGCATATCGGGCTCGGACTCCCAGGTCGATGCCTCAGCAGGCTGACCTCTCCACTTAACACGAACAGAAGGGAAACTCTTCGATCGCAACTTACGAACCTGCCGGTCTAGAATAGCTATCGGCTCCTCCTCATAGGACAAGTCCTTGTCCAACTGGACAGTGCTGAAATCTAACACGTGGGATGGATCGCCGTGATACTTCCGAAGCATAAACACATGAAACACTGGATGCACGGCTGATAAACTCGGCGGCAACGTAATTCTGTAAGCCACCTCTCTTCTGAGTCCGTGGGAGTCCAACAACAAAGTCCATAGTGATACGCACCCACTTCCATTCGGGAAGCTCAATCCTCTGAAACTAACCACTAGGTCTCTGATGCTCGTACTTTACCTGCTGACAATTCAAACACCGAGCCACATACGCAACAATATCCTTCTTCATCCTCCTCCACCAATATGCTGCCGCAAATCCTGATACATCTTGGCGGCGCCCGGATGAATAGAGTACCGGGAACTATGGGCCTCCTCTAAAATCAACTCTCGAAGTCCATCCACATTAGGCACACAAACTCGACCCTGTAGCCTCAAAACTCCATCATCTCCAACTGTAACCTGTTTGGCACCTCCGTGCCGCACTGTGTCCCTAAGAACACACAAATGGGGATCATCATACTGCCGATCTCGAATACGCTCCGACAATGAAGAACGAGCGACTGTGCAAGCTAACACGCGGCTGGGCTCAGAGACATCCAACCTCACGAACTGATTGGCCAAAGCCTGAACATCCAAAGCAAGCGGCCTCTCACTGGCCGGAATATACGCAAGATTGCCCATACTGGCTGACTTTCTACTCAAAGCATCGGCCACCACATTGGCCTTCCCGGGATGATATAAGATTGTGATATCATAGTCTTTCAGTATCTTCAACCACCTTCTCTGCCTCAAGTTTTGCTCCTTCTGCTTGAACAAGTATTGCAAACTCGGTGATCCGTGAACACCTCATATGACACGCTATATAAATAGTGCCTCTAAATCTTCAACGCGTGAACAATGGCTGCTAACTCCAAATCATGAACCGGGTAACTCTTCTCATGAATCTTTAACTGTCGTGAAGCATAAACAATGACCTTACCATCCTGCATCAACACCGCACCAAGCCCAATACGAGATGCGTCACAATAAACTATATATGGCCTTGAACCTGTGGGCAAAACCAACACGCCGCCGTAGTCAAAGCTATCTTGAGCTTCTGAAAGCTCGCCTCACATTCGTCCGACCACCTAAACTGGGCACCCTTCTAGGTCAACCTGGTCATCGGGGCTGCAATAGATGAAAACCCCTCCACAAACCGACGGTAATAGCCTGCCAAACCCAAGAAACTCCGGATCTCTGTAGCTGATGTGGGCCGAGGCCAGTTCTTAAATGCCTCTATCTTCTTCGGATCCACCTAAGTACCCTCTTCTGAAACAACGTGACCCAAAAATGCAATTGAACTTAACCAGAGTTGCACTTCGAAAACTTAGCATACAATTGACTATCCCTCAGTGTCTGAAGAATGACTCGAAGACGCTGCTCGTGCTCCTCCCGGCTGCGAGAATAGATCAAAATATCGTCAATGAAGACAATCACGAAGGAATCCAAATAAGGCCTGAACACTCGGTTCATCAAATCCATGAAAGCTGCTGGGGCATTTGTCAACCCGAATGACATCACCAAGAACTCATAGTGCCCGTACCGAGTGCGAAAAGCTGTCTTAGGGATATCGGATGCCCTATTCGTCAACTGATGTTAGCCAGATCTCAAGTCAATCTTTGAAAATACCTAGGCACCCTGAACCTGATCAAACAAATCATCAATCCTCGGAAATGGATACTTATTCTTGATTGTAACCTTGTTCAACTGCCGGTAATCTATACACATCCTCATCGATCCGTCTTTCTTCTTAACAAACAACACTGGCGCACCCCAAGGCGATATACTAGGCCTACTAAAGCCCTTATCAAGCAAGTCTTGCAACTGCTCCTTCAATTCTTTCAACTCAGGCGGGGCCATAGGATACAACGGAATATAAATAGGCTGAGTGCCCGGAGCCAAATCAATGCAGAAGTCAATATCCCTGTCGGGTGGCATACCCGGCAGGTTTGAAGGGAAAAGCTCAGGAAACTCACGAACAACAGGCACAGAATCCATAGAAGGAACTTCAGCACTAGAATCACGAACATATGCCAAATAGGCCAAACACCCCTTCTCGATCTCACGCCGAGCCTTTATATATGAGATAACATGACGAGTAGAATGACCAGGAGTCCCTCTCCACTCTAAACGAGGCAACCCCGGCAAGGCTAAGGTCACAGTCTTGGTATGACAGTCCAAGATAGCGTGGTAAGGTGATAACCAGTCCATCCCCAATATGACATCAAAATCAGCCATATCCAGAAGTAACAAATCTACTCGAGTCTCAAGACCCCCAATCACAACTATACAAGAATGATGGACATGATCTACTACAATAGAATCACCCACCGGTGTAGACACATATACAGGAGCACTCAAGGAATCACTAGGCATGACCAGATACGGTGCAAAATAAGATGACACATAGGAGTATAAAGATCCAGGATCAAATAGAACTGAAGCATCTCTACTACAAACCCAAACAGTACCTGTGATAACTGCATCAGAAGTCTCAGCCTCATGCCTGGCTGGAAAAGCATAACATCGGGGCTGGGCCCCACTACTCTGAACTATATCTCTGGGACGGCCTGCTGCTGGCTGGCCTCCACCTCTAGCAGTCTGACCTCCACCTCTAATACCTCTACCTCCACCTCTAGCACCTCTACCTCCACCTCTAGCTGGCTGAGCGGGCTGTGGAACACTCGGTGCCTGAACCATGGCACGGGAATCCTGATGCTGAGAGCTGCTCGATGCTCGAGGGCAAAATCTAGCAATATGCCCCGTATCGCCACAAGTATAACAAGCCCTCGGCTGCTAAGACTGCTAACCCTAACGACCTGAATGACCACCCCGAAAACTCTGGAGCGGCGGTGCACTCTGGAGTGGGTCGTGCACTGTAGGACTGCTGATCCGAATACTGCATATGAGAACCACGGCCACTTAAAGCACCGTGAGAAACCTGAAGTGCTGACTGAAAAGGCCTAGGAGGATGGCCTCTACCAAAAGAATCTTTGCCTCTAGACGAGGCGCCACTGAATCTGCCTGAATGATGAGGCCTCTTGTCAGACCCCTGACCACCTCCCTGTGATAAAACCATCTCAACCCTCCTAGCCACATTGGTCGTATCTTGAAATGAAATCTCGCTCCCCGTCTCCTTGGCCATCTGAAGTCGAATAGGCTGAATGAGCCCCTCAATGAACCTCCTCACCCTCTCTCTCTCTCTCAGTGGGAGTATAAGAAGAGCATGACGGGCCAAATCAATAAACCAAGTCTCGTACTGAGTAACAGTCATAAAACCCTGCTGGAGACGCTCAAACTGCCTCCGATAGCTCTCCCTCTAAGTGACAGGAAGAAACTTCTCCAGGAATAGTTGAGAAAACTGATCTTAAGTCAGAGCTGGTGACCCAGCTGGTCTAGCCAAACAATAATCTCTCCACCAAGCCTTGGCGGATCCAGACAAACGAAAAACAGCAAAGTCGACCCCATTGGTCTCCACTATCCCCATGTTCCTGAGAACCTCATGAAAGCTGTCTAAATAATCCTGGGGTTCCTCAGAAGATGCACCGCTGTAAGTGGTAGTGAAGGGCTTGGTGAACCTGTCCAATCTCCACAAAGCATCGGCAGACATAACTGCTCCATCATCGGTCTGAGCTACCACACCCGGCTAAACTGCTCCAACTGGCTGAGCTACTGGGGTCTAAAACTGGGGAGCCATTTGCTCCGGAGTGCGGGTAGCGGGAGTCTGTGCTCCTGCCCCATCCTGAGAAACGGCTGGTGCTACAGGAAGTAACCCTTCCCGGGTGACACTTTCCATAAGGCCCATTAAACGGACCAGAGCATCCTGGAGTACTAGGGTAGCATTGAACCCCTCTAGGACCTGAGCTGGGCCCACCGGAACTGTCTGGGCCGGAACCTCATCATCAAACTCAACCTGAGGCTCCGCCGCTGGTGCTGCTGCTCTGGGCTGAGCTCTGCCCCTGCCTCGGCCTCTAGTACGGCCTCGCCCTCGCCCTTTGCCTCTCGTGGGAGCTGCTGCTGGGGGCTCGGGCTGCTAATCAGTGGATGAGGAAGCGCGTGTTCTTGCCATCTGCGAAAGAACAGAGTAGAAGTTCAATTAGCATTGAGAAATCAAGTCGCACGACAGGAAAGAATAGATGTGAAGTTTTTCCTAACTCTGTAGCCTCTGGGAGATAAATACAGACGTCTCCGTACCGATCCCTCAATTTATTAAAAAAAGTTAGTAACAATTTCAATTGCGTAAGCCTTTTTTACGTACTTTAGGTAAATATTTTGAGTATTTCAGTGACTTAAGTTTAGAGGACTCTTTATATGGAGAAGAAAAAGATTGAAACTGAGGTATAAGTTAATACGATAATTAATTGTATAGATATCAATTAATGAGTATACATTTATAGATTAAACACAAAGTCCTAAACATTTTAGGTTAAAATTTTGATAAACTTTTCAACTCTTTTTCGGTCTATAAGTATTTTCTTTAAGTTGCTGAGTTGCATGATTGCGTTAAACCAATCACTCTTTTGAAGGTTTTCTTCTTTGTTCATTATTTCAATTCGCCTTCATGCGTAGGTGCTTCATCATTCCTCAAATTTCTCCTTTTAGTGTACATTTAATTTGTTTCGAATTTTTTTTTTTTTTGACTTTTTGCGTTTGATATTAGAATTGTTGTTTGATAATTTATTGTGTCTTGAAAAACAAACTAATTATGTTCTTAAGTGTGCAAACAGATATATTTTAATTATCGAGTTATGTTCATTGTATAGATAGATAGAATACCTTATTGTTTCTTTCTTTGGAAATTATTTGAATCATCCGTATGAATTTTAAATTACTAATTCTATCTTTATGTGTGTTTTCGTGAAAGTGATAGGTCAAAAACTATTCTGCATAGCAAGAAGAATTATAGAGCAGTAAGTCTCTCTAACTGGTCTAATTTCTTTAATAATTTTTTTAATTTCAGTCTCTATTGTCAAGATATATTATGTCATTTATCTTTTAATTGATGATTATATTGGCATAAATATTAATTTTCATAATTAGAATGTGCTTTGCCAAATTATCTAATTCGTGACAATCAATAAGAGGTTTCGTATTACTTCAGTGTAGGGGCATGTTATGTCGCTCCTTAATCATCGAAATTCTTAAAGTGATATGTAAGGAAGAAACGACCACAAATATATATATATATATATATATATATATATATATATATATATATATATATATATATATATATANATATATATATATATATATATATAAAGTTGGGAATAGGAAAGCTGATGTGGCATCTTCCATAGATGAGGAATGCTATTTATCTTTTTTCCTGTTTTTTTGGCTTCTTTTTCCTATTTTCTCTATTCGTTTGTGTTCTAATACAATACTATCATTTAATTGCTATTTAAGTTCTCAAAAGCCATGTTCTTCCAAAAATTGTGAAACGGTTGCCACTATAATCAATAACAATTACTGTTGCAAGTGAAAGGATGCCAACACATAGAAGGTTACAAAAGTGAATATAATTGAAGCATTTAAAGTAGTAAACGAATACAACTCTTCCTCTTCTCTGTCAATCTTTCACCCATTTTACTCTTTATATATTGCTTAATTAATACACAGACCACATATACACCCAACAAAGAAAAGTTTATCTGAACTCATAATTCGATTTGGAAGAGAAACCAGGGTAACGATTTAATGTTAGAGTTCAATCCTCCACCCAAAAATAAAGGAGGAGATGCCAGGAATTTAGTGCAGGTTTTGCAAAATTTGAGATCCAAGATTTTATTCATCTATTACAGGTATTTGGTTTTTCCTTTAGACTTTCTTATTGAATTATTAGAAATTTTTTTAATCTTTTTTATGCATATGTTGTTACAGCAGTGAATTTTTTTTAAAACACTGCGATCTCTTCATTGAATTATAGAAAAAGGGTGATAACATTTCATAATGGTAAGAAGATTTATATAAATAGAGAAAAGAAGATAACTTTCATACGGAGAATTAGGAAAAAAATATAAATATTTGTCTGGTTGATTGAATGGTCTTGATGGGGAAGAGAGAAAGAAAAAAAATTAAAAAGGAAAAGAAATACTAATAAAAGAAGCATATTGTACCATGAAGGAGGAGGGAACGCCAATTTACACAAAAACAAAAAAATAAAGGAAAGAAAGGAAAAGAATAAGAAGAAAAAGAAAGAGGAAAAATAGAGAAAACACGGAAGAAGGAGAGAAAGAAAGGTAAGAAAATTAGTGATAACATGCCAATTGATTTCGTAGTTAATGACTTTTGTATTTTGGAGTCAAATTTCTTTCATATAAAGTAATATGAAAACTTTTGATCGTAAATATCTTTCAATTCTTATGTCCATACTTAGCAGTTAAACTTAATGCGAATTTTTTCCTTCTTTTTCTCAAAATGAATTGTTAATTGTTAATCTTCTTCCTATTTGTATTCTTTAATAGTAGTTTAACATTGTGTTTTTTTTTTTAAGATAAAAGAATAATACTTGAGCAATATAACAAATATTGTGAGCGAACCAGTAATATATTCTTTTATGTTCTCATGAGAATACGCCGAGGCGTGGCAATATCAATAGCTTAACTTTTTGACTACTTCTTGAGAATTATACGTGAGTTCAACTTTTACTATTTGATTTTTTTTTTTTTTTTTTTTTTTTTTTTTTTTTTTTTTTTTTTTTTTTTTTTTTTTTNTTTTTTTTTATAGTTGAATGGGTTGGGAAGTAAGAAAAAAAAAATGAAAGAAAAAGAGGAAAAGGTAAAAGATGAGAGAAAGGTATAATTTCACCTATATAGGTTATCCAAAAGGATGAACTGCGATAATACAACTTCAATGATGAAAACTTAGAGAGAATATAAAATTATACAATAATAATAAAATCGATTAAAATTAAAATCTAATATATTTAAATTTGACCACTAATATATATTTTTATTATTCGAATATTGGAAAAATATTATATTAATCCTTTATAATCGCGCGAAGCGCGAGAAAGATCCCTAGTCTTAAAATAATAAAAAAAATATAAGATAACGGACACTGCAAGTTTCAACATTTGCTATTTGCCGATATTTGTGAAGCATACAGCTCTAATGGGTTGAATATTTTATTTTCTTGATTTTTTCGAACACATGTATATCATAAAAGCAACAAAAAATGGAAAATAAAAGTATACTCTAGATTGTTGAAAAGAGAAATTAACGGGATAATAAAGGACAAAGAAGGTAGGCTATTATTATAAAAAAGTATTTACCAGCGAATGAATTAAAATTATATATATTTTAGCTACTATTTCAATTTATCTATAGTGTTTGTAACCCTATCACCATATTCCTTTTTGTTGTATTTAGAATAACTTACAGTAGGATCTATTGATAACAACAAGGCATGTTTAATTTTGATGTTGCATCTCAATTTTTCAATAGTGAGAATAACTTGGGCTAAGTGATTCATTGGCAGAACACTTTATTTTTGCCGATTTCTCTCTCTCTCTTCAATATTTTTTTTGTAATGGATAATAGTTTGAGGTGCTACATATGAACAATAATCTTCCCTAATTACTCCTGGCATTTTTGTTTCGATGGATGATTTTAAATTTTTTTGGTTCTATATATTTAGATTTCAGAACACATAACTTCTTAGGACATTTCACGCTTAGCGAGCAAAGTTCAAAAATCGCTCCAGAACTTTATTTTTTAGATAATTAAAAGTGTTTGGCAAGATTTTTAAGTGTTTTCAGAGTGAAAAAACTATTATTCTTAAAAAAATATCTAATAATTTCTTAAAAAATGACAAAATATTCTTAAAAGAAATTTAACAAACATGCCTTCTAAAAAAAGGGGACTTAAACAAAAATGTTAGTTCGAGCTACACAGACAAATAAAAGTTTTTCACATTTTTATGAGATAGCTGACCTTTTGCTTTATTGTCATTATTTCCTATGGTTGCTGCCAAACCTCTATTTTTGTTTCCAGACCTTCCGGTCCGAAATTTTGATTTTGGTAGTAATGGCATTTAACAAATTGTGATAGCATAACACTCAATAGTTAATATTGAGTTCACAGTTTGCTAATTCATCTAACAATTTTTATCCTTCATTCTTTATTTATACTTCATACACATGCTTTAACAATATTTATGTAGTTTTTAAAAATTTATACTATAAGACATAATACACACGTGCAACGCACCTAAAACTAGTGTGTGTATATATATATATATATATATAAGAGACAAAATCAGTTTTTTTTGTGATGACCGATAGGCCATGTAGAGTTTTAACCCTTAATTTTGTGTTTCGAAACCTCAAATAGCTTCTTTTAGCCTTCCTCGATTTGCGTATACAGTCCGTGTCTTTTTTCGAAAGGCTTTTATGTGAAAAATTGATTAAAATGTGAATTCGTGGCTTAAAATTCATTTGAGTTGACTTCGGTCAATGTTTTGAGCAAACGGACCCGGATTCGTATTTTGACGGTCCTGATGGGTCCGTATCGCAATTTGAGACTTGGTTGTATGGCCGGAATATAATTCGGAGGTACCTAACTCGAGTTATCGCAATTTGTTGAAAATTTGAAGTTTAAAAGTTTAAAGTCTTTATAAATTTGACCGAAGTTTGACTTCGTTGCTATCGGGTCTGGATTTCAGTTCCGGAGCTTGGTATAGGTTCATTACTGTATTTACGACTTGTCTGCAAAATTTAATGCAAAACAGAGTTGATTTGACGTGATTTGGACGTCCGGTTGATAAAATAGAAGTTCTTAAGTTTTATTAAAAATTTCATTCGTTTTGGTGTCTGATTCGTAGTTCTAGGTATTATTTTGGTGTTTCAATCGCACGAGCGAGTTCATATGATCTTTTGTACTTGTGTGCATAC
Organism: Nicotiana attenuata; assembly: GCF_001879085.1. Taxonomy (NCBI): domain Eukaryota; kingdom Viridiplantae; phylum Streptophyta; class Magnoliopsida; order Solanales; family Solanaceae; genus Nicotiana; species Nicotiana attenuata. The sequence goes on from NW_017673403.1 coordinate 114,237, forward strand.
TTGGTTTGGAGCTCCGAGGGCTCGGGTAAGTTTCGGATAGGCCACAAAGTGATTTCGGAGTTGGTAGAATAGCTGATGCCTCTTTTGTTGCTGGTGTTCTGGTGCAGGTCTCGCACTTGCGAGATCTGGCTCGCATTGGCGAGCATGGGCAGGCTGGGGGATCCTCGCATTTGCGAGGCAAAAGTCCGCACTTGCGAACTTGCCATTTCCATTTTTGCGAAGGCAGAGTCGCATTTGCGACTCAGCATGGTCCTTGACAATCTTCATATTTGCGAAGAGGTGGTCCGCATTTGCAAGAGCTAGGAGTTCGCATTGCGATGACTGGGTTTCTGAGAGGAGATCACATTTGTGACCTTTTTCTCGCAATTGCGAACAAAATATCGTAATTGCAATATCCGCAGCTGGGTGAAAACTGAGATAGACGGGATTTTGGTCATTCTTTCAAATTCTCAACCCTAGAAACCTTAGAGGCGATTTTCCCAAGAGCCTTACTTCCTCAATTCATTGGTAAGTGAACTTAATCTACTCTCTTTCTTTTACCCCTTACATTTCATAAGTTTTCATTATTAAACCTAGGATTTTCGTGGTGGAAATTGGAGATTTGGGTAGAATTAGGAATTTTCTTAAAATTAGAATTTAGACCTCGAATTGAGGTCGGATTTCGAAAATAAATTACATAACCAGGCTCGGGGGTGAATGGTTAATCGGGTTTTGTCCGGATTTCGTGTTTTGACCGAACGGGCCGGGGTTGACTTTTGTTGACCTTTTTAATAATGACCTAAATTGAACCTCTTTCATTCGTGGGTAGTTCCTGAGGCTTATTTTGAATCGTTTGGTTTCTAATTTGCTATATTTGGTTGGTTTGGAGGCTTGCTCAAAAGGCAAGGCCGTGGGTGGACTTTGGGCCGATTGCGGAGCGAGGTAAGTATTGTGGTTAACCTTGACTTGAGGAATTAGGACTTGTTTTCCTTTTTGCTACGTGTTTAATTGTTTGGGTACAACGCATATGTGAGGTGACGAGTACTTATGCGTTGTTGTTGGGTTAAAGCATGCGTGTGAGACTTGTTTTTTGTAATTTATTGCCTTCTTTACTTATGATATCCATGCTTAGATTAGTTTATTCCTTATTTGATTGTTCTTTCCACATTTTGAATTAAATTGTGATAGTTGAGTATTCTTGGTAATTGATGTTTGGTATCTTGGTACCCTTATTTGACGTAAGGTTTATTCTTGTATTATCTATTTCCCAATTTTTATATTCATTACTACATGGTAAGGAAGAGTGTTAAAGCACGAAGGGTGATGCCGTGCTGATTATCGCTTTAACTATTGATTAATATATAGTGAGGAAGAGAATTAAAGCACGAAAGGTGATGTCGTGTCGTATTTATCGTTTCATGAGAGACTGAAAGTAAAAGCACGGAGAGTAATGCCGTGCTATTATTATTGTTTTTATGTTGAGGCTGAGAGTAAAGGCACGGTGGGTAATGTCGTGCCGTTTTATTCATTATGTTTATCCGTTTTCTTTGGTTGAGGATTTATTTGACTGTTTTATGTTGTCATTCATTTTGTATTTATCGTATCTTGTTCCCCTTCGTATGTCCCCTCCCAATCGTACGTATTTAATCTCTAATTGTTGTTATGTTGCATGTATATCTTCGTTTCTACAAGTTTAATTACGTGAGCGTCCTGTCATAGCCTCGTCACTACCTCGTCGAGGTTAGGCTCGACACTTACGGAGTACATTGGGTTGATTGTACTCATACTACACTCTGCACTTCGTGTGCATATTTTGGTATTGGTCTCAGCTGTACCCGAGGTGCATCAGCTCGGATCAGCATATTTGTAGACTCGAGGTAGATCTGCTGGCATGCGCAGACCTTGAAGTCCCCTTCCTCTTTCCTTAGTTACTGTTCATTTCATTCGAAATAATTGTATTTATTTCAGACTCTATTTGTGGAACTTCTAGTAGCTCGTGCACTTGTGGCTCCAGATCTGGGATTGTACTTAGATATTTTTGGTTGTTTTACATTTTCGCACGTCATTTCAGCTTTATTTCAGTTCAAATGGGTCTAGTTACTTGGACTGTTTACAATGGCAAAAGATTTACTCTAATGTTGGCTTTCCTAGCGAGTGAAATGTTAGGCGTCATCACGATCCCTAAGGTCGGAATTCCGGGTCGTGACATTTTTACTTATATATATATATATATATATATATATATATATATATATATATATATTACGTTTTGAATCCCCTTGTCATAGCCCAAAAGTATAGCTTAGTGGTTAAAGAGGTTCAAAACCTTTTGTGAGATCACAGGTTTAATTCCTACTAGCTACAACCCCTTTAACGGAATGCTTGCCTCCGCCACTGCATACACACCACATCTGTCCTGAACTATAGCATATTTTATAGATAGGTTTTCGGGTCAACATCAACAATGGCAATTTAAAAGAGCTATAAATAATAAATTGTTGAGAATGAAGAAAATATATAAAGGGTTAATATGTTCATCATCCCTGCCTCAAAGTATGTGTCACAGTGCATGCATATATGTTCGTCACCTCGCATAATCGTCACTTTTGTTACATAACAAATACAATAACCAACCGGAAATTCCTCTCAAATTCAAGTTTAGACAAGTTACTTACCTCATCCGGGCTAGCCTTCGACCTCTAATCGCGTAAAAATCTCGATCTAGCTCTCCAACCGCGCAAATCCAAACCAAACATCATTCAATGAAATTAACAATGCCATAGGAATCGATCACAATCATATCATGCTACTTATCCCATTCCAAATGTGAGGAAGATATAAATGGAATTGAAGCCAACAACTCAAGAAAATTTTTAGCAGTTCATGGCTAATTGCTTTGAGTATTGCAAGATATTTGTACTCAGTCCAGCAATAAATCATATACTTCTCCATCTCTACTTAATTTTTCGTTGAATTCTTACGCGTTATAGAAGTTTGCTATTAACCGATCGCGAAATTAGATATTAGCCCAGAATTTAGATATAGTGGAATATGAGGGAGTTAATTAGGTAAATATTGTCATGTGAAATTAATAGTTGTACTTCGTGATTTTAGGAAAAAGATGAGTTTTGGGCTGCTGGGTTTGGAGGAAAAGAATGCGATAGAGATGAAAAAAGATGTCAGAAGTGCAAACAGTTCATACTAATTACCAGGAAACACAAAACTAAGGAAAGTGCCTCAAGAGGAAAAGACGTTAGAGTAAGACAAAAAGGGGTTAACATCTCAAGTTTATATTTGTAACGACCCCAATTTCCCTCTATAGGATGTCATGATGACACCTAGTCTTAGGGACTAGGTAAGCATAACACTTACTGAATTAATGGCAAACTCAACCAAAAACTATTAAACATGAACAAAACATTTTCTATACAAAGCTTACAATCCCAAACCGGTAGTACTCATCATAAGCTATACTGAGTTTGCTAAAAAAATCTCTAAATACAACTATTTCGGAATAGAAATAAACAGTATAGGTACAATATCAGAAGGTAACTCCGAGGCCTGCGAACGCGATGTCATGTTTACCTTGAGTCTCCATAGGAAAACTCGAACAACTAGCTATTGATCAACCAACTCCGAAATACCTATCTGCACAAAAATGTGCAGAAAGCGAAGCATGAGTACACAACATCATTACCTAGTAAGTATCAAGAGTAACCTCGGTGGAGTAGTGACGAGGGACAGTCAAGACACCTACTGGACTAAACAACCTGAACAAGTATTATGGTGAACTAACGGGGAAACACTGTTAATAGTAAGTTAAGCATGGTAGGAAATATAAAACAATACTCCCAGTGAAACACTAGAGATAACAATTAGCAACAAGAAGCAAACAGATAGTATTGCTGTAGAGTAAGCTGAACACAATCTAAGTCATGAAACCAAATAAAGAAAAACAAGTAACAACTCAATAAGAACAACCACTTTTACACCAGATATATTCTTGAATTTTCACGCGGTACCAAACCTCATAATCACAAATCGCGGGTCCTAATTCATAAACCCTAAATCACTTGGCATCTTGTACTCACATTACAAATTCATAACCGTGACGACTCACGTTCCAAGAGAGTGACAATATCTAATATCTGCACTGACCACTCACGTGCCAACAATAACAATGACTCATGGCTGCACGGACAATCACGTGCCAACAAGATAATTCTCACATAGAAGGCAAGTACACGGGAGTACATGTAAATGGTCAATAACATCAGGATTCATCTTCTTAAACCGATACGGGTGATTTATTTACGTGTATGCTTGTGCAAGTGTTCTACCATATTTCGAGTCAACAAGTAAGAGTAGAGACAAGGAATGGCACATAAGAAACGATCACCGCAAATGTACACGGTATAACTCACCCAGGTTTGGCACACCACTACACAAATAAAAACAATAACAATGCCACCAGCCTTCACAAGTCATCACAAATCATTCCCCGACATAGCCCACTTTGTCTCACTAGGTGCGCAATAATAAAACAATTTTTTGCCTTGTCTCGCCGCACGCGCACAATAATATTTCCACCTTGTCTCACCACATGCACAAACCCACATATATAGCCCGCATTGTCACGCCGCATGTGCAAATATCAATAATAACAACAGCATGGACAACTTACGTGCGAACACCCCGACAATCCTCTCAACAATACCACGTGTGCCGAAATATAACAACACAATAAAATGACTTTCACAACATGTGCCCATATGCCACAATATTTTCTCAAAAATAGTTTCAATACCACAACCACGCATGGCTCTCGGCTCAACAACACTGAGTAAAACATCAACAACAACTATAACACGAGAATACAACAAGTAAATCAACTCAGGAACTTCAGAACACAAAGAAACAGAAGAACGAGTTCATAAAGAAAGACACAACAAGGAATAATGGTCTCAACAAGAATAGCTCAACAAGGGAGAGATAATGTGTAACAACGATTCCACAAAAGTACAACTCGACGATAAGAGATAGAGAGAGAGCATAAATGAATGAGCCCAAATAAGAATACATCAACAATGAAAGGGATAACAAAACTTCAATTAAGGCTAAGCAATTACGGAAGAGATAATATTCATGTTCAAAAAAATAAGATTGTTTAGATCCGCTGGGACCCAATCTCATCCATTTTAATAACTTCAATTAAGGTTAAGCAATTATGGAAGAGATAATAATAACTTCAGTTAAGGTTAAGCAATTACGGAAGAGATAATAATAACTCCAGTTAATGTTAAGAAATTACGGAAGAGATAGCATGCAACAAAAGAGGTAACAACTTCAGTTATGGCACGTAAGAGTTTAATTGGCAATAATGGCAGAACATGAATCAATTAATTCCAAACACGTAAGGGTGAATTTAGTAAATGGAGGATTTAACATGACAAACAACTTCATATCTAATGAACATAAGAACCTATCCCAAATTTTCGTGTTCTATAGCCCACGCCATATGAATGGGTCCTGGCGCCCGAAATTGAATCACCTAAAATTTTGTCGGCCCATAAAAAACGACCTAAGAAACATTAATCATCATATCTCCATGTCTGTTTCTCATTTTTTGACGTTTTAGGGCCATAAAACTAGAATTCTACCCGATTCCCTGATTTTTGTGTGCTATAGCCCACGTCATCCACATAGGTCCGAGCATCGGGACCCGAATTGCCTAAAATTTTGTTGGCCCATCAAAGACGACCTAAGGAACATTATTCATCGCCTCTCCATGATCGTTCCTCGTGTTTTGGGCATATTAGGTCCATAAAACTTGAATTCCGTCCGATTTCCAAATTTTTGTATGCTATAGCCCACACCATCTACATGGGTTCGGGCGCCCGGACCAGAATCGCCTTAGATTTTGTCGGCCCAATAAAACGACTTTAAGAACATTTGTCATCACATCGCCATGACCGTTCCTCATTTTTTGGCATTTTAGGGCCATAAAACTAGATTTTCGCTCAATTCTTAGATTTTCGTGTGCTATAGCTCAACCATCTGCATGGGTCCGGGCGCCTGGACTCGAATCACCTAAAATTTTGCTGGCCCATAAAAAATGACATAAGGAATACTATTCATTTACTCCCCATGAACGTTCCTCCTTTTTTAGCATTTTATGGCAATTTAACTGGAATATCGCCCGATTCTCATATTTTCGTGTGCAATAGCCTACGCCATCTGCATTGGTCCATGCGCCCGGACCTGAATCACCTAAAATTTTGTCTATCCATAAAAAATGACCTAAGGAATATTAGTCATCCCTCGCCATGACCGTTCTCTTTTTAGGCATTTTAGGGCCATTGAACTGAAATTTTGCCCGATTCTCAGATTTTCTGTGACGACCCGACCCGTCGTCTCATGAGAACCGCTCCGTTTCCCCCATTTCCTGCTTCGCTATGCTTCATTATCAGTGTCTTGTGTGAACGAGTTGAATTGGGTTAATTTTTGGAAGGAAATGAGACACTTAGTCTCTTTAAGGAAGGCTTGTTTTGGAAAAGTCAACCGGATGTTGACCTATGAGTTAGAGGGCTCGGATATGGATTCTGACGATTCGGTTAGATTCGGGGGATGATTTGTGACTTAGGAGTGTGATCGGAAGTTATTTTGGAGGTACGGTGTAGAATTTGGCTTGAATTGGCGAAGTTAGTATTTTGGCGAATTCCGGTTGATAGGTGAGATTTTGATCCGAGAGTCAGAATGGAATTCCGAGAGTTGTTGTAGCTTCGTTAGGTGATTTGGGATGTTTGTGCAAAATTTCAGTTTATTCAGAGGTGATTTGGTTGGGTTTTTGATCAAATGCGTGTTTCGGAAGTTTTAGAAGAACTTAGGCTTGAATCCGATGTAAATTTGGTGTTTTGATGTTAGTTTTGGTGTTCTGAGAGTGCAACTAAGTATGAATGATCATATGTGACGTCTTAGTATGTTCGTATGCGGTCCCGAGCAGCTCGGGTGAGTTTCGGATAGGTTTGGGCTGCGTTGTGCTCGTTTTTCTTATGCTTCGACGTCGTTTCTTCAAGCATAAATGATATCATATTGAACAAATGAGCTCCGATTACTGTTTTGAATGAAGCATTAGATCTGTATCGTAATTACGGACCCGTAGCAAAAAGAATCGTCGAATTTGGACATCGTATGAGGATTTTATGGCCATTTTACCAAGGTTGCCCAGATTTTCAGGTTAATGACGAAATTGCCCCTGACGGCGTATTAAAACCCTGCACTATTTTCTTAAAACCTACATATCTCCTTCATTATAAGGTCAAATTGAGTGATTCAAAAGCCTAAATTCATTAGAATTTCACAAGGAATCCATTGGGAGCACTAAAACGCGTGAACAGTATACCTATAATGAGCAGGTCGAGTTTTCTTCCAATTTTTGAACGGGAAGAAGCTTCGGAGGCGATTTTTAAGAGAGAAAATCAGTGGGTATCATAGAGGTAAGTGATTTGATTATTAAAACTCGTTTATGGGTGATTATAGACCATAATTCCAGCCTTTAATTCATGAAAAACAGTAGAAAAATAGGATTTTGGGGCCTGAGATTATGAGACCTTTAGGGGTCGATATGAGGGGTCAAACAGACTCCGATTTTGGTGTTCTTTATATGTATGGAATCGGGAGAAGATGAAAAATACTTTTCTGTAAAAATTTTTGAGTTTCAAAAAGTGGGCCCGGGGCTCGGGTTTTGTCAATTTCGGGATTATTGATGTTTTTCGATTATTTTCGATTCGGTATTGATCCTATAGAATAATGTGACGTATTCGTTGTGGTTTTGGTCAGATTCGACGCGCGAGGAGGTCGACTTGAGAGGCAAGGGCATAGCGAGCTAGGATTTCGGCCGGCTTGAGGTTAGTAGTAGATGTAAATGCTGTGTTGAGGGTTTGAAACCCCGAATTTGCACATCGTAGTGCTATGTGAGGTGACTTGCACGCCGGATAACGGGCGTGGGGTAGAGCACCGTCGGAGATTGTGACTTGGTCCATCCCGCTTAATAAAATTACTACCTAATTGATTGAAGCTTAGTTGATATCCTTATAAAAATGGATTAATTGTCATAATTTGGCCTTGTGCCCACTGATTGAATCCTTCAGGGATTGCTCTTACTGGTTTCTTACCATTTTTACATATAATTGAACTCAGTCCTAGTATTTGATACTGTTTTGCAAACTCAGCCACTTTTTCTCAAACATGGAACTTAAATAATATTTATAATGAAGTTTGGGCTGAATATTTATATATTATTGTGCCCGAGGGGCTTACATGATTTTGGACTGAGTATGGGATCGGGCTGCGCGCCGCAGCAGTATTATATTGATATTGATATGAGGCTTAGGGCCTAATGGATGCCACGAGATGGCTTGATATTGCGCTTGGGCCGTAAGGGGCCCTTCCCGGAGTCTGCACACCCCCAGTGAGCGCCGTCGACGATAAATAAATGGAGCGGGCTGCACGCCGCTGCGGGTACTAGAGAGTACCGTACTATTTGTTGCATGTCTTAATTGATTGTCATTCATTTACTTATTTGTTTCAGCATCATTATTTTCATTGGTTTATTGAGTTGACATTATCTGGATTAAACTGCTGTAATTATAGCTTACATTGTGCCTATCCAGGATTTCTTACTCTCAACCCTTATTTATGTTTATTACTCTCTGGGTTGGAAGTACTCACATTACTCCCTGCACCTTGTGTGCAGATCTATGTGCACCCACTGAGGCTGAGTGAGGATTTCTCTGCCAAGCATCATATCTGGGAGCATCAAGGTAGCTGCATGACGTCCGCAGTCCTGATCTTCCCATCTAACCTATTTGCTTTATTTCCGCATTTCTTTAGAGCAATATGTAGTAGGTTGACACCTGTGTATTAGAGGCTCAAACTTGTGACACCGGATTCTTCGGGCTGTATAGTAGTATTTCTACTTGGGTTTTCCGCATGTTTTAGTTATATTTCAGAGTTTCAGTATTATGACTTAGTAATTATTTGTGTTAATTGAATCATGAACTGCATAAAAAGGGTTAAGGTTGTTGAATCGGTCGGGCTTGCCTAGTAGTGTATTGGGCGCCATCACGACCGGGGTTGGGGTCGTGACATTTTCGTGTACTATAGCACACACCATCTGCGTGGGTCCAGGTGCCCGGACCCGAATCGCCTAAAATTCTGCCGGCCCATCAAATATGAACTAAGGAACATAAGTCATCGCCTCTCTATGACCGTTCCTCGTTTTTTGGCATTTTAGGATCATAAAGCTGGAATTCTGTTCGATTCCCAGATTTTCATGTGCTATAGCCTACGCCATCTACATGGGTCCGGGCGCTCAGACCCAAATCGCCTAAAATTTTGCTGGCCCATAAAAAATGAACTAAGGAACATTAGTATCGCCTCTCCATGAACTTTCCCCATTTTTAGCATTTCAAGACCATAAATCTTGAATTTCGTCCACTTCCCAGATTTTCGTGTGCATTTTACGCCATCTGCATGAGTACGGGCGTCCGAACTCGAATATCCTAAAATTTTGCTAACCAATAAAAAATGACCTGAGGAATATAAGTCATCACCTCGCCATGACCGTTACTCGTTTTTGGCATTTTAGGGCCAATAAACTAGAATTCCACCCCATTCCAAGATTTTCGTGTGCTGTAGTGCCCACGCATTCTACATGGACTGGGTGACCGTAGCCGGATCGTCTAAAATTTTGCCGGACCATAAAAATGACCTATGGAATAAAAGTCACCGCCTCTCCATGACCGTTACTCTTTTTTGGCGCTTTAAGACCATAAAACTGAAATTCTGCCTGATTCCCAGATTCTTAGATTTTTGTGTACTATAGCCCACGCCTTCTGTATGGGCCCGAGCGACCGAACACCGATCGCCTAAATGTTTTTTGGCCCATCAAAAAAGACCTAAGGAACAATTGTCATCACCTCGCCATGACCGTTTCTCATTTTTTGGAGTTTTTAGGCCATAAAACTGGAATTCCGCCCGATTTCAAGATTTTCATCTGCCCATGCACAACCCTGCCTCCCCATGATTGTTCCTCTTTTTGGGAGATTTTCGGCCATAAAACTTTAATTTCGCCCGATTCTCATATTTTTGTGTGCTATAGCCCACGCCATCTATATGGGCCCGGGCGACCGAACCCGGATCGCCTAAAATTTTGCCAGACCGCAAATAAATGATCTAAGGAACAATAGTCACCACCTCATCATGGCCGTTCCTCATTTTATGGCGTTTTAAAACTGGAATTTCGCTCGATTCCCATATTTTCGTGTGCTATAGCCCACGCCTTCTGCATGGGCCCCGACGAACAGACGCATATCGCCTAAAATATTTCCAGACAACAAATAAATGACCTAAGGAACAGTAGTCACCGCCTCTACATGATCGTTCCTCGTTTTAGGGCTAGAAAACATGAATTCTGTCCCGTTCTAAGATTTTCGTGTGCTATAGCCCATGCCTTTTTGCATGGGCCCGGGCAACTGGACCCGAATCGCTTAAAATGTTTCCGGCCTGTCAAAATGACCCATGGAATAATCGTTACCGTCTTACCATGATTGTTACTCGTTTTCGGCATATTAGGGCCATAAAACTGGAATTTCACCCGATTCCTAGATTTTTGTGTGCTTATTCCACGCCTTCGGCATAGGACTAGATGACCGAATCCGAATTTCCTAAAAAATTTCTGGCCCACCAAAAACGACCTAAGGAACAATTGTCATCACCTTGCCATGATCGTTCCTCATTTTTTGGAGTTTTTGGCCATAAACGGAAATTCCATCCGATTCCTAGATTTTCATGTGCTATAGCCCACGACATCTGCATCGGCCCCAGCGACCGGATCCGGACTGCCTAAAATATTTCCAGACCATCAAACACGACCTTAGGAACAATAGTCACCGCCCCGCCATGATTGTTCCTGTTCTTTTGTTTTTTGAGTTTTTTGGGCCATAAAACTGTAATTCCGCCCGATCTTCATATTTTCGTGTGCTATAGCCCACGCCTTCTGCATGGGCACCGCTGATTGGACCAGGATAGCCTAAAATTTTTCCGGACCATAAAAAAATGACCTAAGGAACAATAGTCACCGCCTTTCTGTGATCGTTCTCATTTTTTGGCGTTTTAGGGACATAAAGCTTGAATTCTGCCCTATTCCCAGATTTTCGTGTGCTATATCCCACGCCTTCAGCATGGGCCCGGGCGACTGCATCCGGATCGCCTAAAAATTTTCAGGCCTATCAAAGATGACCTAAAGAAAAATAGTCACCTCCTTGTTGATACCCAATTTTTCCCTATATATATTTTCAAAATAACATATATAAGCATGCCTAAGGATTTTAGTATTTTTCCCATTTTTTTTAGAGATTTTTAAAATCAATTTATTTTCCATTTTAGTAGTACAAAATCAGTAATTATTCCCAGAATCCTCAATTTTGGTGAATAATTTATTTTATTCCCATATTTATACAAAAAATATAGTTAAGGTAATTTTTTATACATTTTTTACAAATTTATTTGGTATTTTAAAGCTAAATTGCATATAATTGCAATTCTAGCCTATTTTAAGTTTAATAGCATTTTAATTATTAAAATTGGTTCCAGTATTTTTTAAATTAATATTTATGTGTCATTAACTGCCTCAGTACTTTTAATTTGCTTTTAAAATCATTTTACTATTTTATAAAATAAAAGGGAAAACTGGCTACTTAACATTTAGCCTCATTTCGTTGCAATTACAGCCTATTTACATTTCAATTTTAGCCATCAATTGACCCAATCCTAACCCCCAATTGGACCGGCCCAATTTCAATTTTACCCAGCCCCTTAACCCGTTTATTTAACCCACTTGGCCTTTCTTTCAATCCAGGCTGTTGATCATTTTGATCAACGGCCAAGATCGTCCCTTGCCATTTTTTGTTTCCCAACCCTAACCTAATCCCCCCATTTCGTTTGGTCCGCGGCCTTTGAATACTCTCCTCTCTCAAAACCCTCTCGAAGGTTCTCCAGAACCCTAGTCGTCTTCAACCCTTTTTCCGCCGTACTTTCGCCGGAATCCATGGCTTCTCAGGCCATTGATGGTCTGTACTCACCCCTCTCCACCATTAAACCCTGGGTGTTCAAAGTGTTGAGGTCTGACCTCGATGTTTCTCTTTCAGATCTTCTCAGAGCTATAGTTCTATGGCCTCTCTGGCCATTGCTCCGGTGCATTCAAGCATTTCGAGCCTATTTCCGACCTCTCCGACTCAAGATCGGGCTTTCTCCCAAGCCTTTCTCATTTCTAGGGTTTCTCTGAGACCCTAAGCTACTCGAGGTTTTTCTTTGTCTGTTTTCTTAGATCTATGTTATATCCGTGTTTTATTGGATTTTTAAGGTGTCTTCCCCAATCTTTTCTTTCAAAATTGTTTCTCTTCGATTTAGGGTTTCTGAAAGGATTTCAAAACGTCTTTCTGATTCTTCCTTTTCTTTTCTTTATGTGTGTTTGCCTATACTATGTTTTACCACGCATGTGTTGTTCTTCTGCTTTTCTTTCTACTATGCATGACTCTCCTGTACTTTGTATTCTACTGTGCCTTTAAACTAGGCTCGCATGTCAATCTTTGTTATGTTTTTCTATCTGTTCTTTGCTATACTTTTCAGTATTCTTCTACTGTATGTGTTTCTTACTGAGTTCTTAAGTTTGTTTGCCTTTACTGAACTTCTGTTTGAGTTCTAAAAATGCTTCCTTTACTGTTTCTTAAGTTTATATCACTTCTTCTCTCTTCTGAACTTGCTTGAGCTCCGAGCTTTTCTCAAACATGTTCTTTATGTTTTCAAACCTGCTATCATATCTGTCTGTTTCTCCTGAGTCTCTGAAAGAGACCTCTAAGCCTGCTTCAATGGCTTGTCTTCTCATCGCTGTATCAGATTCGAGTTGAAACCCTAGGATCTGAGGGTTTTGGCAAGTTTGATTTGGTGTTTGGACTTGGGTTCTACTTTGGAAACCTGAACTCCCAGACTCATTCTGAGTCTATAAATTGGACTGGAACCTCTTTGTTTATAACTCGGAACTTTTCTATGATAGGTTTTCTAATTAACATGATAATTCTTTCTTGTTTGACATACATGTGTGCTTTATATATGAGAAATTCTTCCTTCAAAAAAGGTTTTGCCAACTTATGATTGATTCCGAATTCCTTTTAGTAAGGTTTGATTGATTGTTATTGATTTTCCTTAAGTAAAACCCTTTCCTCTCTTTTCCTGACTTAGTTCATTCGAGCAAAGCCTGCAATTTTGATTTTTACTGGCTGTTTGATTGATTCCCTTTCCTTATTCTCACAAACCGTGTTACTATCAAATTCTTTCCTTAAATAGACCCCTGTGTATTTGCCCTTATTGTACTACTTTGGAAATTTTTTTGAGCAAACTCTTTCCTTATTTAATTTTGCCCGTTTGAAATCAGAATCCCTTAATTAAAGGGAATCCTTTTGTGATTGATTGCAAAACTATTCTCTTACCTTTTTCTTACTTGCTTGCTGCACTATAAAAGGGGACGACCCTTATGCACTTTGACAACTTCCAATGGAATACTCTGGAAGACAACTTTGAGTCTAATACTCTAACATACATACATACTTTCAATTTCAATACTCTTACACTTCACCCAACACTCTACTCTCTTCTGAGACCTGCTGATTGTTTGCTTGCAATTTGGCATTCAAGGCTACTGTTTTACTTTCTTGTTTCCCTGAGACTGATATGTTCTAATTTAACTTTTAGCCTATCCCAACGTGTTTACTTTACAGTTTCCACATCCCTGTCTGTTTTACTACTTATGTTTAATGTTAATTAGCAAGTCAATTCCCTTGCATATGTTTCTACTATGAATCCCTACACCCCTGACTGCATTACTGCCTGTGTTTAATGTTAATCAGCAATGTCAGTTTCCATTTGTGGATCCCCATATACCGATTCCCCTCTCTGTGTTTGAGTTAAAGTTTGGCATGGCAGCACCTAAATTGTTGTTCATGTCTGGGCTTGATCCTTAAGGGATCCTAATTCCCAAACAATGTGGCTAACGGGCTGCTTAGGGGTGTGCCAGCACTCCTAATTGCTGGGTATTACCACTAGCCTGTCTTGGCTCTCCAGAATCCCCTCTATTGCACTTAAACTCATTCCTAGTTTCTAAGTCCCGCCCCCCTCCTATGAGCCTTGCTTTGGGACCTTGAGTTCCCTCTGAACTTGGACATTTGAGGGCTGACCCTTCCACACTGCACTTCAATTCAATTCTGCAATATGTTTGGGTGTAAGCACTGCCCGGAGTTCATGAAGCTCCTGGGAACTCTGACACACCCAAAAATGAGAAAGGCTTTGGAAATCGGATCTTTGGAGTTGGTTTATTTCATGTTTCAGACCTGGAGTCTGAATTAGGCTCTCCTTGGTTGTACTTTAATTTCTGATGTAATTTTACTTTTCTTTATTCATCCTGGGTTGTAATAATTTGTAATAACTTATGGGGTTTATAGTGAAAGGGGGAGGGTCACTCATCTATGCATGCGGGTAGACATCATGTTCTTAGGTATTTATTCCTGTAATCACATCCTGCTTTTCACTTTATGCATTTCATATAGAAATCCTGCCTATAGTTCCGCACTTCCCATATATAGAAATCATGCCTTCGGTTTTCTGCACAAATGCATATATAGATACCATGTCTTTAAGGTTTTGCACTCATATAGATACCATGTCTTTAAGGTTCTGCATTTTAGAAATCATGTCTACAAGTTCTGTCTATCATGCATAGATATCATATCAATAGTTCCTGCATTTCTGCATCTCATATAGAGAACATGCCTATAGGATTCTGCATTTCTGCGTCTCATATAGAGAATCTGTCTATAGGATCTCTTAGTTTCTGCATAAACATCTATCAAACAGTTTATAGGTTTAAATAACAAATTGCCTTCTAGATACCATGCCTATAGGACTCCTGCATTTCTATAAACATTTTATAAACCAACCACGCCTAAAAAGCATGCCTATAGGAGTAACCAGCTGAATCTGAATCGTCTACAAGTCTAAAATCAGTGGTAACGATACTCAATACCTGCAGAGCTTATGTTTTCTATAATCAGCAAGCCTTCTTTAAAATCAGTGTACTCCTGCATTATTAGATATCATGCCTATAGGTTTCACCTAGGCAAGCCATTAGGTAATCAATTAACTATACCAGTCTTTAATAATTACAACCAGCGGGCAGGCCTAATTCGGACTTCTTATCTGAAAATATGTGATAAATCAACCTGCCTTAACGCTTTAAGTTAATTCAGACCCTAATCAGTATCTAAAAGACATGCTAAAACTATATGTTTCTCTTTGTTTTAAGGAGGTTTTGTTTGAGCCTTACCTGTTTATGTGCTTCCCCATACTTGTCATATATGTTTTGAATGTCGCCTTAGACTTTTATCCTTTTAAACCACTAAAAGCCAATTCTCCCTCCCCCTTTAGGACTAGTAGTCCCAAATGCCTCCGGGACCGATAGGATTGGGACGGGTAATAGCATGCAATAACTAACGAGACCATTCCGCGCTTCAATACCTTAACGGGATGGGAAGGGGTAGATATGGATATGATGACCACGCGATAACACCACGTGTATAAACGGTTACCAGGTGTTGTGTGGGGTGATCCATATTATTTATAAACCTAGGACCCCTCCTTTCCTTTACTTGTTTAATCTTTCAGAATTTCTTTTTTTTTTTAAAACAAGAAACTGCTCAATTTTTCAGCATCTTTAACTTTTCTTTTACTTCAATTGCTTGCATCAATTATGTAAAAACCTTCCTTTACTTGTTTATTTCAGAACTTTAAAATTGCTTTCTTCCCAACTTTCAGCATTCTTTAAACTCCTTGTACTTCAGTTGTTTGCAACCATTATGTGAAAGCTATCTACTATTTACAATGCTTGCTTGTTTACTTATTGTTTGTACTTAAAGTCACAATGGTAGCATGGCCGGGAACCACACTAGTGGATCTTGAGGGTTGCCTAACACTTTCCCCTCGAGAATAATTTCAAGCCCTTACCCCAATCTCTGGTTTTTTTTCTAAAATCAAACTCATTCTTAGTGTCCTAATGCACTTAATCATTAGGTGGCGACTCTTCAATTGCAAACCCAATTTCCAAAAGGAAACGAGTTGTCCGCCCAAATGTCATAAACCCGATTTTGCGAGAGAAAGGGGGCATCGACAGCATGGCGACTCTGCCGGGATTTCTTTAAGGATTTTACCATTTCATGCTATTTGTGACTTTATGTTTCTTTACATGTCCTTACTTGTTTAAATGCCTTTAAGTATTTATTCTTTCTTCTACTACGAAACTAACTTGGCTCTTTGTTTCTTTTCTTAATGGTTTCCTTTATCGCTTTCCTTTAATACTATTGTAAATAATGAGAAACTGTTGTAATTATTACTCTATGAACGTGCAAATACATGACAATTTGTTTAATTATTGTAACTACATATTCAACATCATATTCCACTCGTGCAAAACAAAATACCATAGCAACGCTTATAATGAGTGGTTGCGCCCTTCTGATATTATCACCCTCCTAAATCCGGCAAAGGCATATTTGCGGTAAAACCAGTCGATCAACGGTGTAGTCGACGGTTCCGTGCCTTTCCCTCTTGAGTTGTCTGCTCAAGGGTACTGGTCTAATACTCCATAGAAACCCTACTCTGTTTAATTGTGCATGCATCATTGTCAAACCTAGCTGAGTTAGTTATGTTGTCCACACAATGACTCTTTAAGATAGCCTTATCCAAAGTCCATTGGGTTTCCTTGAAACCCAAACGGACACTACCATGTTATGTGCATCCATTTGGAGAACTAAATGCTTCTTATGCTAATTGTTGATATTAAATAGTTGAGTCTGGTGGGGGTAAGGGTCTAACACTTTTGTCTTGCAAAAATGAGGCACGAGGTCCCCAGATTCAGCATGGTCACCAACATTCACCCCAGATTGTTAAGATGGTGGGAAGATCTTCATTCCAGTGATCAAGCTATTGTCCGAAAATATCTAGGAAACCTACCGTCTCTCCTAGAAATTCAACCCGACAGCAAAATCATAGAAGCTGCCACTCTGTTCTGGGACTGTGATAGGTCGGTATTCCGCTTCGGAGACATTGAGATGACACCTTTTCTTGAGAAGATAGGAGGACTGGCTGGAATACCGTGGGAAACTCCGGGTTTGTTGATGCCGGAAAACCGCAAAGGTAGAGGTTTTCTCAAAATGATGGGTCTAAAGAAGAATCCTGACTTGACATGTTTGAAGGAGTCGTACATTCCCTTTGACTGTCTGTACGAAAGGTACGGTCACAACAAATCTTACCATACTTATCCTGACGAGTTCGCCCTTACATCATTGGGGCATATCCATCGAAGGGTCTTTGTCTTCATGTTCTGTTTCTTGGGGATAATAGTGTTTCCAATGAAGAAAGCAAGAATCCATACCAGGCTAGCTATGGTCACCAAAACTCTAATGGAAGGAATTGACGGACAACCATTCAGTCTCGTGCCAATGATCAATGCGGAAATATACCGAGCCCTAGAAAGGTGTCAACAAGGAGCCAAACATTTCGAGGGTTGCAATCTGCTACTTCAACTTTGGCTCATGGAACATCTCCAAAAGGGTGAATACCGACAGGAAATCCATCGTAGAGACTGGGACGATCATATCGCCTTTCATCACCCGAAGCGAATGAATTACATGCCCAACGTGTTTGCCCAACCGGAGAATGCTAGAGAATGGGTCGAGCTCTTTGATAATCTGACTGAGGACCGAGTGCAATGGATGTTTGAGTGGTTCCCTACTGAAGAATTTATCGTTCGATCTAGGGATGCACCATTTCTGATATTGATCGGTTTGAGGGGGACCTACCCTTATGTCCCTCTTCGAGTTATGAGACAGGCTGGTAGGAAGCAGGTTATACCAAGGGTCGACAAGATGAGTCACTTCCGGGCTGACTTCCAGAACGACGATAGTCCGCACAGGTGCAAGGCTCAGCATATGTGGCACTGCAAAATTGTCTTGGCAAAAGACACCATTGAACCAGACAGATACCACGCTGGTTGTACCCTACATTATTCAGGCTGGCTGGAGGACAATCACAACGATTTGGGTCAACCTGGGTTTGTTCGAGGTCACAGGATCATCGATGAAAAGGCTGAGGCACAAGTCAAGTACAGCCAACTGTGCAAAAGGATTCGGGAATGTGAAAATGAGCACCGTGAAATACAAGAAGCCAATCAAAAAATAATTGAAGAATGGAAGGATATGGCTGTCAGCGCCAACAAACGACTGGTCTATTTAGAGAAAGGTATAGTGGAACTGGAAAAGAAGTTTCTAAAGAGGGTCGAAGACTGCCGAGTTGCTGAAGGGAATGAAGGAGGACATCTGGCCAGAGCTTACCTGCTGCTAGGATTGCGCGAGCTGGGAGAGCTGTTCGAGGGAGCTAACACTGCCGAGTCTGGGGAAGGTCCTTCTGGGACCAAATAGATAGGAGCTTTTCCTTTTTGCTTTGAGAAATATAATAAGGCCTATGGCCACTAGCGACATTTTTATTTCCTGTTATTTAGTGTCGTTTTGGGATTCGTCTACCTTTTATCAATAAAATGAGGCATTTAGCATTCCAAGTTCTCCAAATTTACTTGTCGCTAGGCCTACCTCGGGCACAACGAGGTTCCCCAAAATTAGGACACGCTTTATATTTCCTGCACTACGTGTTTAAATATCGCAACATTTTTCCTTATGATCCTTACTAACTTATCACCTTTTTGTTTTACTTTTTGTTTATTCCCCTCCCTAA
Source organism: Nicotiana attenuata (assembly GCF_001879085.1). Classification (NCBI taxonomy): domain Eukaryota; kingdom Viridiplantae; phylum Streptophyta; class Magnoliopsida; order Solanales; family Solanaceae; genus Nicotiana; species Nicotiana attenuata. The sequence goes on from NW_017673403.1 coordinate 133,110, forward strand.
AGGTTAGTTCATGAACTCTGGCAACATCAGCATACTTTACCAGATCCAGGGGCCCTCCACCTACTCCTTCTCCCAGTCCCGTCAGGCACGAAAGCAAAAGAAAAATGGAAGATTCAAACAACTCAGCTGAACGGGAAGAGGTCACTCGTGGTGCTATGGTCCCCAAGGAAAATGCCTCTCAGATAGAACAAAAACTACTAAAATTCCAAGAAGAGCTTGATCAAGTCCGGAATTTGGCAAGTCTGTCATTTTCCCTTACCGCTCCAGAAGTTACTCAGAATCCCATACCTCCACAAAACGTCCCAAACCATCCCGCTCCTCACCACCACAACAATACTTGCCACACTCCCAACAACACTCCGCTACTCATCCTGGAACCATTGAACTCCACAAACGACCACTGCCACAACCAACACAACACCCCATCTACGTGGAGACCGTGCCACACCCCACCCAAACCATCTCAAGCACACCCGAGTACGATGACAAAGACTCGCTCATCAGAAATTTGGCCGAAGAGCTTAAGAAGTTAACCACCAGAATCCAAGGCGTTGAAGGAAGTAAGGGAATTGAGGGGCTAAACTATGAAGACTTATGCATACAGCCCGATGTCGAACTGCCCGAGGGGTACAAACCTCCCAAGTTCGAAATGTTTGACGGTAAAAGAGATCCCAGGGTTCACTTGAGAACATACTGCGACAAGCTGGTTGAAGTAGGAAAAGATGAGAAGATCCGCATGAAGCTTTTCATGAGGAGCCTGAAAGGAGATGCTCTGTCCTGGTATATTAGCCAAAACCCAAAGAAGTGGTCAAACTGGGTAAGTATGGCGTCTGACTTCATGGACAGATTCAGGTTCAATATGGAAAATGCACCGGATGTGTTTTACATTCAAAATCTAAAGAAGAAACCCACAGAAACATTCCGCGAGTATGCCACTCATTGGAGATCAGAGGCTGCTAAGGTTCGACCTGCTTTAGGGGAAGAACGGATGAACAAGTTTTTCGTTCGGGCTCAGGATCCGCAATACTATAAGAGACTGATGGTGATCAAAAACCATAATTTTCTTACATCATCAAGCTAGGAGAAAGGATCGAGGAAGGTCTCAAAAGTGGTATGGTTACAAACTTTGAAGCTTTACAAGCCACCAACAAGGCTCTACAGTCGGTGTACATCCAAGAAGAGGGACGTAAGTGCCGTAATGGTTGCACAGAGAACCAAATCACCTGTCAAATACCAAACCTACCCGATATCTCCACTTACATATCAACCCACTCCAAATTTCCAAACACCCGCACCCTCCTACCAAACACCACCGCCTACCCATCAATCGCCTCCACCTCCTACATACCAACCTATTTCACCCAGATATTCCCAGCCGCACACGTCTACCAAGCTTACAACACTCATCAATCCCACTATCAATCACCTCCCACTCGCCAAAACTTTCCTAGACCCCGACCAAATTTCGACCGCAGACCTCCCAAACAGTATACCGCCATTGCCGAACCAATCGACCAGCTGTTTGAAAGACTCAAAGCTGCTGGTTATGTCACCCCTATCCCCGCCATAACCCCTGAAAACCCTTCCCAATGGGTCAACCCAAATAAAACCTGTGCATACCATTCTGACATGAAGGGGCATACTATTGATGAATGCCGCTCCCTGAAGGACAAGATCCAGGCTTTGATTGACAACAAGATCATCGTGGCAAAGGAGCCATCCCGAATGTCCGCAATAACCCTCTACCAGACCACAAGGGTGGAGGTGTCCATATGATTGAAATAGAGGATGATTGGGATCCCAAGGGATCAATCGGTTTGATCACCGAAGGCGACGATCCAAAGAAACCGACAGTCACCCTTAACCCAATTGTAGTTTAGATTCAGCCTTCTGAAGATGCCGAGGTGAACATGTCCATACCACTTGAGTTTGAAACACCAGCCTCTGCAAAGACGCCAACACCAATTGAGGTCGAGTTTGGGTCCCCAAAGGCGCTTGAGCCATTTGAAGTTGCTGTACAACCTTCCAAAGCAAGGGTGCCCACTCCAGTAGCAATGACAGCCGTAACGCCATTCCACACAAAAGCCATACCATGGGACTACACAGCCGAGGCAAAAAGGAAAGGGAAAGCCAAGTTCGGGGAAACGGTTGCGACACAGGGTATGACAAGAACCGGCAGGGTTTATACCCCAGACTTGGCTGAGTCAAGTAAGCAGACCTCCGGGCGACAAGCCATCACTGAAACCGGGCCCGATGATCTCTGGAGAAAGATACAAGCAAAGGAATACTCAGTCATTGATCAGTTGAACAAAACACCGGTGCAGATATCTATCCTAGCCTTGCTACAGAGTTCCGATGCACACAAGAATGCCTTGTTAAGGGTGCTGAGTGAGGCATATGTACCAAGCAATATCACCGGAGGAGAAATGGCAAACATGGTGGGTCAGGTATTGGAAAGTCACAAGATCACTTTTCATGAAGATGAGCTACCACCAGAAGGGTTGAGTCACAACAAGGCATTGCACATCACCGTAAAGTGCGAAGATTATTTTATCACCAGAATCCCGATTGATGGAGGGTCCAGCCTCAACATTTTTCCATTGGTAACACTCAGAACATTGGGAAAAGGGCTGCATGAAATCAAGGACGGGGCCATCAACATTAAAGATTTCGACGGTTCCCAAAGGTCCACTATTGGGGAAATTAGCTTACGTTGCAAATGGGGCCCACTTGGTTTGATGTTGACTTTCAAGTGATAGACGTGCCCGCATCTTACAACCTACTACTGGGAAGACCATGGATTCATGCCGCCAGGGCCGTAGCATCAACACTACATCAGGCAGTGAAATTTGAATGGAATCACCAAGAGGTGATCATTCACGGCGACGGTAGCAATCCCATATACAGCCACCAGACCATCCCAGCAATCGGAGGAAGAAGAAGATAGGTGGGGAAACCTACCACCACATCGAGCGAGTCAACGCCGTCGATAAAGACAAGTGGTGGGACAACAAAATTGAAAGCATACTGAACTGGAACGGGTATGAACCTGGCAAAGGACTTGGCAAGAACCTCCAAGGAATCGCTATGCCCATCAAGCTCAAGAAACACGGCACCACCTTCGGATTGGGATATGAGTATACCTGGAAAGAATTCAGGAATGGTCGCCACCCTGGCGCGGTCCTTACTACCCATTGGAGCAGCCGATACCCCGTTTGGAGCAGACTTTCCAACCGGCCGAAGTCATCTATAGGTCGGAAGAAGAGGAAGCATTAGCAGCAATGAGGAACTTGTTCCTGGAAGATGATGATATGGACTGCTGTGTCATTTTTGAGGAGGAGGGGGAGGAAGGCCCTTCCATACAGGCTGTAAGCAGAGGAGCACGCCTCAACAACTGGACCGTCAGAACCACCAGAGCCCGGCGTGCCTCGGGGTAGCAAGGCTGAACAAGCACCATGCACTACTTTATTATACTAGTTTACTTTCCTTTCGCATTTTTATTTTTGCAAGAAAGAGCTCCAATGTTCAAAACATTTAAGGAATTTATCAAAGCATTTCAATTTTCTTATAAATCTTACTCTTATTTTCTCTCGTTACTTTACTTATACAGCATTATTATTACTTATCTTGATGAACCAATGACTGTGACATGCAACGAGACAACGCAACAAACGGACATAGATTCAGAGGAAGATGATATACCAGAAGAAATTGTTAAAGAAGTTGAGAATTTTGAGAATAGACCTAAGTCCAACCTGGACGAGACCGAAATCATCAACCTGGGAGATGCAGAACACATCAAAGAAACGCGAATTNGCGAGTCAACGCCGTTGATAAGGACAAGTGGTGGGACAACAAAATTGAAAGCATATTGAACTGTAGCGGGTATGAACCTGGCAAAGGACTTGGCAAGAACCTCCAAGGAATCGCTATGCCCATCAAGCTCAAGAAACACGGCACCACCTTCGGATTGGGATATGAGTATACCTGGAAGGAATTCAGTGAATGGTCGCCACCCTGGCGCGGCCCTTACTATCCGTTGGAACAACCAATACCTCGCTTAGAGCAGACTTTCCAGCCAGCCGATGTTATATATGGGTCAGAAGAAGAGGAAGCACTAGCAGCAATGAGGAACTTGTTCCTAGAAGATGATGACATGGATTGCTGTGTTATTTTCGAGGAGGAGGAGGAGGAAGGCCCTTCCATACAGGCTGTAAGGGGAGGAGCATGCCTCAACAACTGGACCGTCAGAACCACCAAAGTTCGGCGTGCCGCGGGGTAGCAAGGCTGAACAAGCACCATGCATTATTTTATTTTACTAGCTTACTTTCCTTTCGCATTTTATTTTTTGCAAGAAAGAGCTCCGATGTTTAAAACATTTATGGAATTATCAAAAGCAATTAGTTTCTTATATATCTTACTCCTATTATTTTCTCTCTATACTTTACTTATACAT